>NC_080426.1:12990809-13093309 GCF_029873635.1 Malania oleifera
TACACAGGAAGACTCGTGGAATGGGAGCTGGTCGTAAGCTGAAGTCACACCGCAGATTGCAGAGGTGGGCTGACAAAGCTTATAAGAAGTCCCATCTTGGGAATGAGTGGAAAAAGCCATTTGCCGGGTCATCCCATGCGAAAGGCATTGTTTTGGAAAAGATGTAAGATGAGTAAAATGCGCTTTTTGTGCAATCTACTTGATCTAGGTAATTTTTTCTGTAAAACTAACAGACAGCTGACTTTTGCAGTGGAATTGAGGCTAAGCAGCCTAACTCTGCCATCAGGAAGTGTGCTCGTGTTCAGCTTATTAAGAATGGAAAGAAGATTGCTGCATTTGTGCCCAATGATGGTTGCTTAAACTATATTGAGGAGAATGATGAAGTGCTGATTGCAGGATTCGGACGGAAGGGGCATGCCGTTGGTGATATTCCCGGAGTAAGATTCAAGGTTGTAAAGGTTTCTGGTGTCTCTCTTTTGGCCCTCTTCAAGGAAAAGAAGGAGAAGCCAAGATCTTAGGTTTATTGCCGTGGGTAGGGATTCCTTATTTTGTACTTCTACCAATGTCAATGCGTGGTTAGTTTCATGTTCGGTGAAGTGGACAAGTTTTCATCATTTTTTGAGTTCACCAATTTATGTGGTACGTTTTATCTGTCTGTTTTGTTGACTGGGCGACTTGACAAATATTTTATTAAAAATCTTTATGTAAATTTCAGGCGAGGGTTGGTGTTTTTATTCATTAATTCTCAAAAATATTATAAATATGGTATAATACATTTAATTTGTAATAAAATCGCTTGCTGCAACCATCGAGAAATTACTCGCTTCGCTCATTGTTTTGATGAATCATTCAAGAATCCTGCTCATATGTTGATGCCTTAAAAATGGAAAATAAAATTTTGGTTGATACTTAGCATTGGCAGTATGTAGGAAACACAACAATTTATCAAGAACCATGGCATACATGTTTGGAATCAATTCCTGGTTCTATGCATGTATCAGCTCAATGCATATTTTTGCTCAAAAAATTTTCTTTCCTCTTTTTAAATGGTGAACATTTCTCAAAATATGAGATGTGAATTTGACCTATGTTTGAATTGAAATTGAGATGTTGATGCAAACTATTTTATTGAATAAAATAGATTTACATCTGACAATAAATTCTTTTAAGATTGACTATTTTGTTGATGAATTGGTTCGTGCAAATTGAAAAATGAAAATGTTTTTTTTTTATTTTTGTTTTTTTGATTACATAAAAACTCCAGCCACCAACGAGTACTTCAAACCTCTTGGTGTGGCACTAAACTTACGGATCAGCGTCTTCTGTCCTTAGGTCTCGCTGAGAAAAAAAAAAATCATTAGGATGAATTTTTCTTTTTTGGTTATTGGGTAAGATATTGAGGAATTGTTCATATCTAAAACCATAATTAATGTCACAAACTTTTTCCACATAGAAGACATCTTTTATAATGATAAATAGAATTAGAAACAGAATGTGGTGTGTATTATTTTGCATTATTTAAGAATCGAAGTTGATTTGCTTTATAAAGAAGATGTCAATCAACTTTTATAAAATGTTTTTTTGAGATTTAACCAATAGCCTTAATTGTGGAAACTTTAAAAATTTGTTTTCAAGATCAAGAATCCACTAGCAGGTTTATGAGTATTAATCCTTTTGTGTCATCTCTCTTTGTCATGAATATAAATATAGACTTGAGGAAATAAATTAGATATTTTTTTTGGTAAATTGAGCAAATACGTGGATAAAGAAAATTATAATTTTTATTTTATTTCTTTGAGTGACGGATTAATGTCACATAATTTGAACTACAAAACTTGAAGTAGCTGTCTTTTACGATATCTTTTTTCATTCTTTTGTGATTTAACCATGAAACTTTTAATATAAAGTTTTAATTTTAAAATCACTAAGATATATTTTCTTAAAAGTGTTCAATAATTTATGGTACAGACGATAAAATTGTATATTTATTTACTCAAGAAATATTTTTTTTCTTTTGTAGTTGGCTTTTAATAAATTACTAAAATAATATTTTTATTATAAAAATCATTCACTTATTTACTATTCATTTTTTCTATTTGCCACACTTTTTTTGTTTGCTTAGTTTGTCCAAAGAGTTTAACTTATTCATGAGTCATTATTTTTAAGAAGATAATTATTTACATGTAAACAATATACATTGATGAATTTTGAAAAATAAACATTTCCTGGTTACTCATATTTAAAATTGTTTTTAAACACTCATCATGTTGTCAAAAGTTAAGAATTTGTTTGTTATCGTTGCTATTTTCTGTTTTCTACTTTTGTTTCTTTACAGTAAAGAAACTGATTATAAAAATGTGCTTGTTTGTGTTGTTAATTTTCTATTTTTTTTTACCGATTTTTCAATTGTAACGTCCCTCAATTTCTAAATATAAAATGTCACATAATAGATAAAATGATCAACCCGAACCCGTGGGTAACAGGAATATCTGTCAAACACAGTGAAAAACTTAGCAGCAGTAAACATAAAATCTCAACATCCAATCGTAAAACATAATACCAGAGTTTACTACATCATCTATATACTGTTTATATGTACAATCTCCAAAAAGTCAAAAACAACACTAGGACCATACAACAAAATTCTCCTAGTCCTAGTTCAATGCTTACCCTTCTAGTAGGGAAGCTCCACTCACTCAACGGCAGCTTTAACCCGCCGATTTTTCTAGGTTTCCTGAAAATTAATTAAGTTTGGGGGTGAGACACTTCTCAATAATGGAAAATAAACTAAATACAGTTGTGTGACAACATGAACATTTAATGCAATCATACATATACAGTACAATTCATATTTCCGTACACATTCATTGTCGTAAAATAAATCATCATATACTTTCATATTTACTAGTAAATCATATCATAAGTAATGCATCTGTCATACTGATAATACTGAAAATACTGAAAACTGACCAAGGATGAATAGTTAGCTAATGTCATGTATTACCCCCATGACGAGTTGTGCAGCCTGAAGGTGGGACCCGACAATGGCTGACCGATCAATGCCGAATCAAATATGTCTGTAAGTACGATGGGCCTGCCACACCCTGGTCTGGACTGCCAGGTGGATGTCCACATTCTACTGAAAGTCACATCGACTATCCATCTCCCATCCCCTCGTGAGATGTTTAGCACTAATCTGACGTAGATATCTGATCTACACATATAGCTACGGTATCGAGCCCTGAATTGAATTAAACTAACATCCTGGTTGTAATAACATATAATACATGAACATACATAACATCATCACGACCTTGTGCCGAAAACATAGACACGGTCTCGCGCCAAAATCATAAGTACGGCCTCGTGTCGATAGCATAAATACATGGCCTCGCGCCAAAATTGTAAATATGGCTTCATGCCGATAATATAAATATGGCCTCGCACCAGATACGTTTCAGGTATTTACATTCTGAAAATAACTCATTTATCATATATTCGTCAAATTCAGTATAACATAACTTGTCTTTCAAAATACCTGAAAATATGCTTTGATCGTAAAATCCTTCATATCATGATTCACTTCACATAAAAATAATGTTTATGCCACACATATGTTGTTTAAAGTCATGCTTCATATTCTAAAATCATCATTTCTGGCATCTTATACATACATATACATTTTCATCATAATAGCAGTATTTTCCAAACATACATTTCATATGTAATATACAAGGATAGCATAGGCTTTTCTGAAAATAAATGTGCTCATAATTAATTATAACATGCATGAAAAATAACTGTTTTAGTTTATTTCCTTACCTAGTTACTGAGAAAGCCCCTAGAATATCCTAGCCTAACCCCCGTATGACTTCCTGATTAATATCCTGAAACTCAAAACTCCTAGTATTAAACATCAGTATTTTCATGCGTACATCAATTTCCATAATTACCATAAAACCTAATTTGGTTTCAAAAGCCTTATCTCAATCCAGGGATAATTTCCAACTTCGTTTTCCCAACGATCTGCTCCGGCAAACTCGCAGAGAACTTCGCCAAGAGCGTCGTGGTAGCCTCAAATCTTCGATCCAGCGTAAAACTAGCCCAAAATCGAAGAGAGAGAGTGAGAGAGCCGAAGGGGAGAGAGAGAGAGAGTGATGTAGGACAATCCTAGGAACCCTAGTCCTACCAAAGACCCTCTCACAAATGCACACACCAAATACACTTTAAGATGAGAATTTAATTAACCGCAATGACCAATATAAATTATATGCAAGAACTACAGGTTGTGGAAAATTCAAAAGTTATAGGATTCATGTACACTTGTCCTTAAGGACCTAATCAAGTAGGATAAGATAATTACTTGAAAGATGGTAGATTCAAGCCTTAGAAATAAGCCTAAACATGCATCTTATATATTTTTAGAATAAGACACAATCAAGCATTCAAGTATGAAAATCTTTTGGATTTTGAAGAGTTTGTCTACAGATATTATTCAAAGGCATACAATGGATATTTTGAAAAGGCTAATGGAAGGTAAATATCATATTGGCTACCTAGGAGTTATTTTGGAAGTAATTGAAATAAGCTTATTGAAATTATTCGGAATGATGAGCACAACACACTCGAACCTTGCTCGATATCTTGAATGATGATTCTTGGCTTTTCTTGGGGTTGTGATTGATCTGCTTGACTGTCGAAGTACTAATCTCACAAAATAGCTACTGGAATGGTAATATGGAGAATGGATAATGATAATCTCGTGGCCTCTCACCACTCAATCCCCAAAGGAGAAGGGATGTGGTCTCTCACCACTCACTCACAAAGAGGGAACAAGCTTAAAGCTTAAACACAAGGCAACAAATCTTGATTCAATTCAAAATACTTGATGTCCCTAATAACTTACATGCCCAGCTATATATAGAGGTGTTGGAACAACCCTCCAACCATAAGTAAATAAAATATAACAAGTTTTGAATGGAAAATGAAACCAAAAGTCAAAAATGTAAAATTTTCAAAACAAAAAAAGTCTCATTCTTCGGCCTTCTAGACGTTCCATACTTTGAATTAGTTTACCTACCATATACCAAATCAAAGATATGGAAGTCTTCTTTGCAACACACTTTGAACCACTCCATTTGGACTTTTCTTGGGAAAGTTATGGCATATTTGGTGAGAGGTGTGCAGCTGTCCATGTGATGCAGAATTTCTTGACGAATGCCTACTGTTATTGGGCTGCCAAGCCGTGCACAATTTGAATTTCATGGTTTTCCCTATACCCAAAGAAAGGTATGAGAGTCTTCTTTCTAACCCAATTGGAATCAGGTTATTTGGGCCTCTGTAGATGAAGTTATGCATTTCTTGTACAGGTGCGCAATTGCCTTCATCCCAGCGAATGCATCCACGTGACACCATCTTAGCAAATGTTATGTTTGGGGAATGTTGATCCCCATCAGAGAGTGGAGAGGAAGGCTGCAATGAAATAAAAATAAGATTTTTCATATATATAGACAGAGGGATTCGTCGACGAGCCCGACCTTCGTCGACGAGTCCTTCACAAATTTCGTCGACGAAATCCACTCCTCGCCAACGAAATTCAGTCAGCACAGAAACCCCTCTCGGTATTTTCTCGTCGACGAAGCTCTGTGTTCGTCGACGAAATCTTCAAAACCTTCATCGACGAAACCCTGTATTCGTCGACGAAGCTTGGCAGCTTCCTTCCATTCCTTTTCCCAATTTCCCTTTCTTTTATCATTTAAATTCCATTTTAAATTCGGGTCGTTACATCAGTTGTTTGTCAAAAAATTGAAAACTAGATTTTATGGTTTTAAGTTGTTTTGACAATTTGTTGTCAAAAATTTTATTATACAAAAATAATCTTTTTGGATTAAATTATTCATTTATACATTTTTAAATTAAAATCAAAATTAAATGATCATATGAATTTAAATATAATTAAAATAAAAGTATACATAACTTTTAAAAAGTAATAATAAAGCCGATTACAAAATTCTTTTAGTATTTTTCAATTGTCATGTTTAATAAATTTTTTATTGTAAAGTAAAATTTGAAAGTAGAACAATTAAATAAAATAATTATAATAATTTTATTATTATTATAGTAATTTTTTAATGTGTATTATTTGTAATTTTATTATTTTAATCATATTTTAATAATATTATTTGACTTAAAGATGAAAATAAGCATTCTTTAATTAAGTTTTTAATTTGTATTAGCTTAATAAATGTTAACCAAACAAATTGCTTATTTCTAGTTTTTAGTTTTTTATTTTTGATTTTTGATTTTCGTTTCTCTAATTTTTGACAGTGATATCAAACAACCTTTAAGTTGCATTTTCTCATCCAATTTTTTTAAGTCAATATTATTTAAGAATAATGTAAATGTAGAGCTAATTAATATTCTAAATTAGCATTCAAAATATCTTGGGATTATTATGTAATTATATACTCTTTTTGAGTTTTATTTCTTTAATAAATTTTCATCATTTTATTGAAAAAATAAACTTATAAACCCCTTTTAAAACTCTCTAATATATTTTTAATTTAAATAAGATACATTTGTGAGCATGAATTTCAAATTTTGAATTTAAATTTAAGTGATTTTGAACAAATTTTAATACAATTTTATGTAAAATTCAATATAACATAGGGTAAATGTGCACCTATTGGGCTAGATTTTATCTACAAAAGCTATTACATTTTAAAATTCTATTAAAATTTTAAATTACAAATTTAAGTAAATTGTTATGAAAGAGGTTATGAGAAATGTAGATGTCATCCCATCTTCCACCACTTTGTCTTTCACCCTAATAAATGTATTATTATCCATATTATCCTATAAAAGGGCACCCTAACACATATCATTGCATGTTTGAATGCTCACTTATATGCTTGAAGTAAGTAGGGTATATAGAAATAAGATAAAGATAAAGATAAAGAGAAGATAGACATATCTTGTATAAGGCTGGTCCCATATCATATTAAAATTCCTCCCATGATATTGAAATTTTGATCCCATCGTCTGTGGAGTAGGCATAACAAAAATACGTTGCATATTTTATAACATAAACAATGTTTTTAATTTTTTAATTTTTTAATTTTTTATTACATAGTAACTCTAGCCACTAATAAGCCCTTCGAACTCCCTAATGCGGTACCAAATCTACGAATTAGTGTCCTTCTCTTAGGTTTCACTGATGAGATAAAGTCCAAAATGCAAACATGATTTTCATACATTAGTTGGACGTTTGGTCAACTCGACACTCGACGCATCTCCATTTCTATCGACCGTGTTCAAATTTAAGTGATCAACCAAACTTTACCAAATTTCAGTAACATTCGAACGTCTTACACAAGCAGAACATCTTCTTGTTCTAACAGCTTCCGGAGGAGTTGGCCGCCTCTCTCTTCCATCCTTCTCTGCAGCTGTGATTCTGCAGCGCAACAACAGCTTCTTTCTTTCAGTAACCATGGGGTAGCTCTCTGATGCCCTTTCATTTATCTGAATTTTTTTTTTTTTTTTTTTTGTAGCGTTTAGTTTCTCCGGTCTGTTTTCCTTACTATATATTAATTTATTTTTTAAAATTTTCCTTTTCAATGTGATTTTTCTTTCGGTTTCGTTGTTCTGAATTTCTGTTAATATCAATGAATCTGTCTCGCATCGTTTTTGCTTGGATTTAATGGACGCCCTCACCATTGAGTTCATATGGAAAATCGTTTCCTGCAACTGTTTCCCTCCCTCTCCCTTTTGGAAGCCTATCTAGGTCAAATATCTTACTTGAAGGTTGAGGTGCACTTGCAATGTTAACTCGGGTAGAATTCGTAGCTATGCACTTGGCATTTATTGTTTCTTTATGTTTTGGTGGAAAATATATTTTACCTACACTGGACGCTTGAAGTTATGAAGGTGTTTAAGTGTTAATGAGCCAACGTAACCTTTGCAATCGTCGTATCTGTTTAAATTTTTCAAAAATTGTAAGTTATTCTGATTGTGAAAACTCAGTACTTATGATTTAACCACATATTTGGACTTTGACGAGTCACTTCAGTGACAATAGGGATAATTTTAGCATTAGATAATGTTTTGTTTTGTTTTTTTTTTTATATTTTATCCCAGCAAATATCCATCTTAACAGCCCTCAATGTAAATGTAAAGTGTCATTGGGGTTCAATGATTGATGGTGTAATTGGGACCATTTCGATGAAAGAATTCTCCTTCCCCCCGTTTTTTTTTTTTAATGCATCATTCACTGGGGGAAATGATTAGGGTTCACTGGGAATGCAATTTGGTTAAAGCATTCACCTGATGTTAAAAGAATGCTCCACTCCCAAGTAACCCTCAAAATGCACATCCGATGTTCATGAGTTTGTCGGCTCTTTGAACAACTTTCTTGACATGGTAGACTTTGTCTCTAGCATCATGATCTACTGTCTATTTTGTCATGTTTGCACAGCTTATCCTATTTTAAATAATCTTTTGTAAATTTTTATAAAGAATGACTTTGTGATTCCAAATGGTTATTACATAACAGGCATTATATTCCTTGATCAAATACTGCCATTGATCTCCACCGTCCTCCCCGTGGGGTACTTCTTCCAAGACCATACTATCTTGGTTTGACAAGAAAAAAATCTTTCGTCAAATTATATAGCCCATAGAAAATTTTCCAAATTACCAAGTTACACATCCTTCTAGTTTTCTTCAAAGAGCTTTTTAACATTCTGAAATACCTCAAATAGAAACAGTCCTCTTATATAATTTGGTTCACATAAAGTTTGCCAATGTCAACCAAAGTCAGTATGCATTTTGGATTGCTTCCATCCAATAATGATCCCTTTGTGTGACTCTGTACGATATGTGTTTTTACGAGGGAAAGAGAGGCAGAGGTGACAAACTGGGTAGCTGATTCATCTGGTGGAGGTAAGAGCAGTAGTGTGTAACAGTGTAAGATAGCTGGGATTGAGAGGTCCTTAAGAGCATGTATATAATATATTTATTTTTTATATTTTAATATATTTATTTTTTATATTTTAATATATCTATTTAAAGTGTTTGTTATATATACAGTTATACACATTATATATTTTTTAGCTCAAATGCATAAATATTTTGTCATTTTATGTAGCATATTGATAGCCTTCCAGAGGGCCAAAGAAAGCTGGGTTATATGTAGTGCCCTATTAATTATAATGGGAAGGGTGTTGAAGGGATTTTTATTGTCTTGGGGGGCATTTAGTATTACAGTATTACTGCCAAAAATTATGGAAATGAAAACTAAAAAGACCAGAAACAGAAATTAAAAGTTGAAAACTAGTAATCAGTTTGGTCATATTTTCAAAACTAGAACAAATTTTAAAAATCTAATTGAATACATGTTCATTTTTGCCCTTGAATCAAATAATAATTAAAAAATACTAGCCATAGGCACGCACGATGCACGTGCTCCATGGCTTTTGAGTGATAATTAGAACAATATATATATTTAAAATAAGAAATATATTTTAAAAAATATTATTTTATGAAAGTTATGGGTGATTAGGGTTATTTTTTGAAATATACATGACTAGTTATAGGGGTTTTTTTAAAAAAATTTATGGCTAGTTATAGGGACATTTTGGGGATATTAAAAATCAGACCAAGAAAGGGGATCCCTGGTAGGCTCGCCAAGGCTTGGGTCCTTAACTATCAAAAATAATATTTATAAAACTTAACTATTCCTAAGTTCAGTAGAAAGTGGGAAGTCGGGTATCGATCCACGGGGATTAGAGTGCAGTTATCATCTACTTTCAAATTAGTTTATTAAGGCTTTGTGTAAAAAGAAGTGAAAAGATGGGATTTTTAAAGATGTTTTTTAACACCTACTTGAAAGCAAGTAAATCTAAATTAACTCTACTCCTACAAAGCAATGCTCAATCATGAATCTGACCTAGGATGTCGTGTGCATAATCTATGTTCAGTCAGTTATCTATAATAGGGTTACACGGTCAAAGGAGCCATTTGATGGCATAGGGTAGCAAGGGTGCACCAACCGTTCAGAGCATGGTCGGGAATCGGAGTATATCCTATCACAACGATCACGAGAACCTTTTTAGATCCGCAGCCTATTACGTATACCTGACTGAATCTATAGTAGTGCTATCTTATCTCTCAGGGATCAACACAACCAAAGCAATAAATCAAAGCAGTAAATCAAAGCATGTAAAGAAAGTAGTAAATAGAAAGCATGTAAAACGATCAATCCTCTTGCAACTGAGTGTTTGTCACTAATTCCAAAGAATACAATCGAATGTTCATCTAATTTACAAGGAAAACATGTAAAAATGGCTTCTCATTGCAAACAAATCGTCTATCACTAACGATCAGAAGTACAAAAGAAAACCATGATAGGAATGTAAAGGAAAGCAATTAAATCTATTCTAAGGTTGGCTCTCAATGGCGTTTTAGGTCTGTCGCTAGTCCAAAATCGGCCAAAGAGGAACCCATAGAACATGTTCGTAGCTATTATATTTATACCCATTAGGGTTTACAAAGTTTGAAATATGAATTAGGAATCTTTGCGGAAAATCTCGCGCAGAAGATTGTCACTGTCGACCAAGTTGCTCCCATGCTTCCCCTAATTGCGCCTTGGTTGAGACTCGCGGGAAATCAGGGATTCAAATCTTCAGTGTCTTCAACTAAGTCGCCCCTCAGGGTCTTGCTAGTCAAGTTGATGGTCAAGACTTGCAGGATCTCGATCCTCAGGAAATCTCAGGAACTCGACATAGTCGGCCCTCAAGGTCTCTTGGTCGACCACTTGGTCGATGCTCTCGGTATTTCTTGGCTCAGTAGGCTTCAGTTGCCCTTGAGGGTTACATGGTTGAACACTTGGTCGAACCTTGCAGCATTTTGATCTTAGTCTGAACCTTGGAGTCTGCAATGGATGACTTGGTCGCCCCTTGTGTTGCCAGTCGCACCACTTTGTCGAACCTAGTCTTCTTTTCTTTTTGATGCTTTGAGGCCCTTGGAAGTTGGTTGAACCTCTGATTTTGGCAATGAGTTTCCCAAATACTCCCTTAGCTTCTCATAATGCCTAACTGCTTGGTTTTAACCTGTATTTCCTACAACATGAACAAACCTTGCATAACTCCGAATTATGTTAACAAAAAGTTACATACAAGATAAAAGAGGATAAACAAAGGTAATTGAGGACCTAAAATCATGCATTTTAGGGACTCATAACAACCCCCAACTTACACTTTGCTAGTCTTCGAGTAAAGCAAAAACTAAAAATACCAAGAAAATCCTATCTACCTCCTCTTTCGCGGGAAACATGGTTGTATTTACCATATGTAATAAGGCTTTAAACCCCTAGATTGATCCTAGTGAACGAGTTATAGTCTCGTGAGGGTTTTCAGGGCGTTACCCACAAACACCAAGCTCAGTGAACATAAGATAGGATAACATGCAACACAATCATACCATTTTATATACAAGAATATAGCCTAGTTACACACATGCTTCTCCATACATAACTCCATTATACACGCACTCTGTAGCAAATTACTCATGCTAGTCCCAACACTATATAGCCATCATGAAAAACACCACTCACAGAAAATCAACCAGCAATTGCAATTCAGAGTTAATATAGTAATATAACTTCAAGTATGGATAGGCAAAATCATAAGGCATGCGTGAAGTGAATGACTTGTTACACTTAGATTATCCTTGGACACCTACCGAACGGTTGTCTTGACTCAGCCTCACTGGTATTCCCTAAAAATCACTCAAGAAAATAGGTCTACTCTCATATGTGAGGAAGAATGTCATGATCAAACATCTCACATACTTTAAGAAACAAATACTAAAAATATGGAGTGAACTAGTCTCACAGGAAAGGAATCCAGCCTATAATGAGGTGTCGAATCCTTCACCCTAGCATCTTATCACCTACTCGCCACTTCCAATCAAGACAACCCTAGATCAACCTATTCATATACTAGGCGTGAATGCATTGGTCAGCTTGAAGAGTCTTCATACATGCAGCAACATGGTGTTGTATCCCTAGCTTGACCTTTTTGTATATTTTTCATTTCTTTTTCTTTTCTTCTGCTCATACTTTTTGTCATTTTTCCTTCATGGTTAGTTAGGACAATTTTCACAACTTTTTATGTCTTCATACCTCCAATGGTCATTAGGCTTGAGAAGAAGTCCATGAACTGGGTCTATCTCGAGGGGTGACTCAATTTTCACGTCTTGAGTAAGTTCCAAGACCTAGGCTTATATTTCCCCACTAGACATCACCTCTAGGCTAGCAAATGCAAGGACCAAGACTAGTGTATAAGAAATATCCAGAAAAAAGGAAGTTGAGTTTCATAAACTCAGAGTTGATGTTAACAACTCAAGAAATGAATGAACGGCTCAACAGTATTTCACAAGGTGTCCTAGTCGCCATGGTTGTTCTTCAGTGCTCTCAAGGAACCCTAAGTGCTACAAATCACGTGTACGTGTGTTTTTAGCCTCATGAAGTACCATGTAAATGCAAGAGTTTACACAACTATATTAAAGAAAATGAATCACTAGTCAACCTTCATAGAGTGAGAAATAATATGCTGGCTATGCTTTGTGAAACTATGCATAAATAACTCACTACATTGTTAGTGAGCATAACAAAGTCATATAATTGGTGGGTCTATGCATGTAACATTTAAGTTATATAGAAGTATGTAAAGGGTACAATAGATGTGAACATGGTATAAAATACACCGTGTTCACTAAAAAGTTGAAAAATTGTGTCATTTTTGTGCTTTGAAATGTGCCATGCAGTGTGCTCCTACCCTCTACCCCCAAATTAAAATTTCAGTGTCCTCACTAAAGTGTGGAAAGAAAGAACCTAGAGAACAGGGAGGGGAACACTACATGGGCCAATAAAAACAACCAGTGTACCTGCATATGTTAGAAGCACATAGAATCCAAAAATATCATGCATGCAATGATACACTAAGGCACAAAGAGACATGTAGACAAAAACACCGAGCAAATTTCATTAATATCCAAGAGGCATTACATTGTATATGAGTACATTACACGCATAGGCATAGCCCTGCAAAAACATGGTGATAGAACAAAAAAGAAAATACAAAAGAAAAGAAAAACAAAATTGTGCCACAGAGGCACAGTACAATTAAAGTGTGAGCAAAAATTTGTAAGGGGGGTCCTACTCTGAGTTAGACTCAGAGTTCGGAATAATGACTGGATGCGCGGGGCAACACCCACTGTCGGATGAGGCAACCATGGCCCGGACGATCGTCCATAGCATATCCACCATTGCGTCCCAAATAGTTGGGGCCAAAGTGGTGACCGGCACATGAGCGCGAGGTGGTACAGTGGTTCGTGCTGGTGTCACACCCTATCGCGAGCCCTGGGACCTACGGCTCCAAGCAAATGCTAATGGCGTTTCCGTCTTTGTATCGAAGTGCAGCTTCATCGTCTTCGTTGGATGGCACGAGGAGAAAAGGAGAGGACGGAGGAGCTCAGAGGGTGAGGGTCGGCGAAACCCTAGATCGCCGACCAAGAAGTTGAGCAACAAGGCGATCGCCGAAGGCACGTTTGACGGCTAGAGGGTCACCGGGAGCCCTGGGGAGGTGATCGGTGCTCGAGCGACGAAGTGGAAGAGTGGGCGACGAGGATTGACCAAGAAATGATAATGGCAGGAGTTGAAGAGTCATGGGTGAACAGGTGTTTAAACGTCTTTTTGACCAACTCGACCAAGTTGCACCAGTTCGTGTGTTGGTCGCGCTTGGTCTCACCCTTTGATTTAAGCAAGAATAATAACTCTCGACCAAGTTGTGTGCCAACTCAGTGCTGGTTGCAGACATCGTCGAATTTCTTTGTACTTTTTAAGCTTAGAGGAGTTTAGAGAGTCCACCAGGGTGCACCAACGAAATGATGGTCGCGCCCCTGGTTGACCTTCTCGATACTTTGGAAGCTCATGAGACTTGTGCCCTCAACTACCCTAGGACATACCCTATAGATATCACACTTTTCTTACACTACTTATGTACATCCTAAGGACTTTAACTAAGAAAATAAAAACACTGAGGTGGTCTCTCGGAAGCGCTAAGTTTACCATCTTCAGCCGAATGCATTAAAGCTCATTTCGAACTCAGCCAGGTTCGAAGCTCAGATTGTCCTCCCTCATTCCTTCATCAAACCCTGTGTTGCATACCCTCACTAGTCCTTCTAACTTGGAGGCCGAATCATGAAGTGCAAAAATTTGCTCGTAAGGATCCTCTGGGCCAGATCTAGAGGAGCTCTCGGGCTGAAGTGTTTCTTCCAACGGGTCTTTCCACAGAACTGAGGGGGCTTTTTTCTCAACAATTTCATCAATCATGTCCTCATCCACAACTTGGACGACATTAGGTAGATGTTGGGAAGCATGGAAGACTCTAAGCCAGCGCTGCATATGGCCAAAGGATATGTCCATGATCCCTGTCCTACATTGAATGCAAGCGTTAGTTGTGGCTAAAAATGGTCGTCTTAAGAGGACAGGGATCGAATTCTTAATTAGGTTTGAAGGTTCCATATCTAAGATGATGAAATCTACCAGATAATAGAACTCTTCTACTTTGACCAATACATCTTCTACCACACCCTAGGGTCTTTTTATTGATCGGTCAGCGACACAAGGTGACCGGGGTGGGATTGAGCTCTCCTAAGTGAAATTCCTGGTACACTGAGTATGGGAGAATGTTCACACTCGACCCTAAATCTAAAAGGGCCCTATCAATGGTGTGGTTGCCAATCACACACGAGATGGTTAGTGTGCCAGGGTCGTTTAGTTTGGGAGGGAGGTGGCCTAATACTATTGAGCTCATGTGCTCATCCAGCTTCACTTGTTTATTTGTTTGTACCCTCAATTTTTGTTTCAACCTGTACAAGTCCTTGAGGACTTTGACATACATAGGCGTTTGCTTAATAGCATCTAAGAGAGGCTTGTTGACCTCAAGTTGTCTAAATGCATACATGATGGATTTAGTGGTGGTCTTCTCTTTAGATGATGAAGGTACATGAAGAGCTGCCTGGTATGATGCTGGAGCGACGTGAAATGCCCTATGAGTGGCAAAGTGTGGCTGAGTGAGCCAAGGATGAAGGGATCTCAGGACTCTTCACTAAACTAGAGGAGGAAGTGGCGCAAGTTTCAACGCTAGGCTCTACTTCCTTCTCCTCCTCATTCTCTCCTTTGCTTAACTGCTCCTATACCCTTTTGTCTACCATTGTACCACTTTGAATAGTGGTTGCTGCTTGGGCCTACTCGTGATATGATGAGGAACCAGCGTCTGGTTCACATTCCACCCCGTACTGACCTTTGGGGTTCACTAATGGCTGACTCGACAACTTTCCCTCATCTCTTCGACTCAAAGATGTAGCTAGTTGCCCCATGGTGGCTTCCAGCTTTACAATGGATTGAGAGTGGGAGTGAAGGGGTTGCCGATCTGCTTGACTATTAGCTTCAATGCCCTTGAGTACTTTCAGCACCGTGTCCTGAAACGTATCATACTTGCGATGAGGAGGATATGGTTGCTGAAAGGAAGTAGGATGATTTTGAGAGTTATGATATGGGCGAGGAGGTGGTGTATTAGGGTTTTGTTGAGGTCTTTGGGATTGAAAACCCGGAGCTTGTGGCCTCTAGGAGAAGTTAGGGTGTTGTTTCTACCTAGGATTGTTTGTGTTGGAATAGGGGTCGTTTGACGGTCTATCATACCAATTGTGAGTGACCTTTACTTTTTCCTGTACAAGCTTAGCTTGGGAAGGCGCATGTGGGCAATTATAGCATGAATGGGAAGAGTCGGAGCAGATTGCACACACTTCTGCACAAGCCATTGACTGTGGTTGTTATCTTAAGGACAAGACCCGATCTAACTTTTGAACTATATTGTGCAAAGTGGGTGCTAGGTCATGGCCTGTGGCCAACTCGTAAACTCTCTTAGATTTGGAAGTGGAAGGTTCGGAAGGTCTACGAGCAGCAACAGTAAGCTCGTGAGAATTTTCGGCGAGGTTCTCGAAGAGAACCCAGGACTCGTTCTCGTGTTTAGTGAGGAAAGTACCTCCACACGATGCATCTACCATCGACCTATCTCTCTTGGCCAATCTTTCATAGAAAGTTTGGACCAATTGCCATTTAGGAACCTAATGATGTGGGCATTTTTGTAAAAGATCTCTGAAATGCTCTTAGGTCTCGAAAAATCGTTCTCCATCCAACTGTGAGAAGCTGGTGATATCTCTCTGCAGCTGATTAGTAATTGGGAAGACTTCTTTAAAAACTCCTGCTGCATGGTGGCCCAGTTGTGTTGACTTTGGTGTATTCCCAAGAGGGGGGTGAATTGGGTATTTAAAAATTTTTCTCCTAGGTTCAATTTAACCAGCAGCAGTAATGCACAACCTAGGGTCTTTCTAAGCAAATACCAATTGCGTAGATAAATATAATATGTAGAAATTAAATCATGCGCAACATTCACAATCTATTGAATATAACATATATGCACAGGAATATAAAGTGCAGGAAATTAAAAGCAGACACACGATATGTTATTGGGGTTCGGCTAATACTATCTATGTCCCTGCTTCAAGCTCACAAGTAAGAGGATTCCACTAAGTTGCTCACTTGCGGGTGGAGCGACACCGTTTATAACACCTCACCAGGATGGTGCACCTAGTTCTCCTAACTAGGTCTAAACCAATCCGGTGCTCTCCTAACCGGGTCCGAGCAAGTCCGGGACTATTCACAGGGCTAGTCTCCCTCTTCTGACAACCGTTAGGCATACAACAATATTCAAATGAAATATTTTTCGTACAACAATGAATGCTTCTATACTAAGTAGATGTGTACATAATATGCACAATGCCCTTACGTATGATATGAAATGAAGCTCAATGTGAGTATTGTGATTTTCTCACTAAAATAATCCTTAAATAAAAATATATATATGATGGATGCTCAAGGAACCCTAACAAAATATTTCTCCAAATATGTTTTTCCCAAATAAAGTGCAAGAGAATCTAGGGTTTTTGTTTACAAATGAACTTGAAAAAATAGTATGTGTGTGTAAGCATGATTGCAATAAGACTTTCCTAGCACAAATTATATGCGCTTAAGTCTTTCAAAAATAACTAATATAAATTTTCTATCAATAATATTTATCAATAAAATATATGGGAGATCCAAGAAGCTAACTCTCAAAAGTAAGTTTTCACAAACAAATAACAAGTGAGAGTATAAGCTTTGGATGAAGAAAATAAATGCCCAAAGATTAATCAAATGCTCTCTTCAAAATGATTTTAAAACAAGGAGTGTAAGAGAGTATAAGTAGTATACTTTGAAAAGATTGGAAGAATTTGAGCAATAAGAGAAGTACGAGTATAAAAAATTTCAAAGAATTTTTCTTGATGATTTTTTGCTAATCTTATGTTAATTAAGACAAATGAAGGGGTATATATAAATTTTGCAAAAATTATAACCGTTGGGGACATGGAGGTCATTTTGAAAAAAGATTAATAGAGTTTAATTAATTTTAACTTCAGTTAACCACGGTAAAAATCTGACCAACCCGAGAGGTTCAGTCGACCATATTCAAGGTTCGGTCGACTGTATTACTAAGTTTGGTCGACCATGTCAATTTTGAACCACGGATTTGGTTGACCGTCTCAGGGTGATTTTGAACCCTTCGTAGGTTCGGTCGACCATGGCTAAGGTTCGGTTGACTGCTCATATGGTTCAGTCGACCGTGGCCAATTTGAACTACACAAACGGTTGACTAGGTTGTTGGGATATCAGACACTTTATGCTTCGGTCGACCAAGGACGATACATTCAAAAACTGAACGGTGAACCGAGCAAAGTCAACATGTTGACTTCTGGCCGGTTCGGTCGACCAAGGCCTTTATAACGCCAAGAGTTCGATCGACCGAGGCTAAGTTAGCATTTTGACTTTAAGCCAACAAGGTGTTCGGTCGACCAAGCTAGTTATTACTAGAAAGGTTCGATCGATCGGGGCTACTTAAAGATGAGAATTTATGTCTTGTTTAACCCCTGTGCTTTTTAAACCGTGGTGAACAAGCTTATGACATTTTAGTTTAAGGGTTTAGTTGACCGAGGCTTTTAATTAAGCCCAAAAAATCCGACGTCGGTCAACAGTTTTTGTAAACTTCATCTTCGCCCTAATCTTTTACCCTAACCAATTAGTTATTTAAGAAAAGAGTAGTGTTGGTCCCTAGGGTCTGTCTATGGCCATTGATCGGATCCCTACGGTCAATCTATGGTTGTCTGAGCTTATCATCCACATCATGTATGTTATGCATTATTACATACTAAAACTTATAAATGCATTTATAATAAAAATAAATATCTTCTTCTTCTTTTGCTCTTCCCTTCTTCATGGAATGCGCTAGTTGATGTAAGCTTTAAGTTCCTACTGGCTTCCATTCGCAGTCCCCTTATGTATGTGTTAAATTATAACCTGTTCAATCACTAAATACACACATAAGTAATTTACGATTTGTCATTATCAAAACCAGGGATTGGACTCAAAAAGCCAACAAGTTGGTTACCGAGTTCGGCTTTAAGGACGTCAGCCAATATTTGACCTTATTCTTCAAAGAAAACGGAAAAAAGTCTTAGGTAGAGGGCATCATCATCGAAATTATGTATTCGGATGGTGGAACGTATCTCGAGAAATTCATCTAGATGCTGATAAAGATTTTCAGAAGAATTCCCATGAAAAGTGGGCAACATCAAGATGATGGAAGTTTTGATCTCAAAATGCGTCGCCTGGAAATCTGAAAACTGGATGTAAGATGGCGAGGTGTATGCATTAGGTACAAAGTAGTCCCTAAGAGGCCTAAGTGCTTGCTCTCCCACCACAAGTATGTGGGGACCTTGGGGTTCCGGGATTTGATTAACGGGAACTGGAAGACATTCAGCCATTACTTTGGATTCGGACAACTTAGCAAGCTCGAGATTCGAAGTTGGCTTCCTAAGGGACCTACAGGATCTCGCAATCCCAGTGTCTATGGGAATCAGCTCTGGATCCAAAGATCGCAAACCCATTATACACACTTTATAGCACACAGATTCAAAACTTCAGAGCAACAAAACAAAAGCAAAAACAAAAATAATAAAGATAAAAGAAAAGGAGAGCAAAGAAGAAAAACAAAGCTATAATACGCTAAAATAGAAATTGGCTAATAACCATGACTTAATCCCGGGCAATGGTGCCAAAATTTGGTAGGCTCGCCAAAGCTTGGGTTCTTAACTACCAAAAATAATATTTATAAGACCTAACTATTCTCAAGTTCAGTAGAAAGTGGGGAAGTCGGGTATCGATCCATGGGGATTAGATTGCGGTTATCAACCACTTCCAAATTAGTTTATTAAGACTTTGTGTAAAAAGAAATGAAAAGATGGGATTTTTAAAGATGTTTTCTAACAACTACTTGAAAGCATGTAAATCTAAATTAACTCCTCTCCTACAAAGCAATGCTCAATCATGAATCTGGCCTAGGATGTCGTGTGCGTAATCTATGTTCGGTCAGTTATTTGTAATAGGATTACACGGTGAAAGGAGCCATTCGATGGCATAAGGTAGCAAGGGTGCACCAACCGTTCGGAGCATGGTCAGGAACCGGAGTATACCCTATCACAAGGATCACGAGAACCTTTTTAGATCTGCAGCCTATTGCGTATACCTGACTAAATCTATAGAAGTGTTATCCTATCTCTCAGGGCATCAACACAACCAAAGCAATAAATCAAAGCCGTAAATCAAAGCATGTAAAGAAAGCAGTAAATAGAAAGCATGTAAAACGATCAATCCTCTTGCAACCGAGTGTCTGTTACTAACACCAAAGAATACAATCGAACGATCATCTAATCTACGAGGAAAACATGTAAAATGACTTCTCATTGCAAACGAATCGTCTGTCACTAACAATCAAAAGTACAAAAGAAAACCAAGACAGGATTGTAAAGGAAAGCAATTAAATCTATTCTAAGGTTGACTCTCAATGGTGTTTTAGGTCTGTCACTAACCCAAAATCGGCCAAAGAGGAACCCAGAGAACATGTTCTTAACTATTATTTATACCCATTAAGGTTTACAAAGTTTGAAATTCGAATTAGGAAACTTTGCAGCAAATCTCGTCTAGAAGATCGTCACTGTTGACCAAGTCGCTCCCATGCTTCCCCTAATTGTGCCCTGGCAGAGACTCACGGGAAATCAGGGATTCGAATCTTCAATGTCATCAATTAAGTCGCACTTCAGGGTTTTACTGGTCGAGTTGATGGTCGAGACTTGCAGGATCTCGATCCTCAGGAAATCTTAAGAACTTGACATAGTTGCCCCTCAAGGACTCTTGGTCGACCACTTCGTCGATGCTCTCGGTATTTCTTGGCTTAGTAGGCTTCAGCATCTCGCCATAGTCGCCCATAAGGGTCACATGGTCGAACACTTGGTCGAACCTTGCAGCATTTCGATCTCAGTCTGAACCTTGGAGTCTGCAATGGATGACTTGGTCGCCCCTTGTGTTGCCAGTCGCACCACTTGGTTGAGCCTAGTCTTCTTTTCCTTTTGATGCTTTGAGGCCCTTGGAAGTTGGTTGAACATCTGATTTTAGCTTTGAGTTTCCCAAATACTCCCTTGGCTTCTCGTAATACCTATCTCCTTGGTTTTAACCTGTATTTCCTACAACACAATCAAACCTTGCATAATTCCGAACTATGTTAACAAAGGGTTACATACAAGATAAAAGAGGATAAACAAAGGTAATTGAGGGTCTAAAATCATGCATTTTAGGGACTCATCAATCCCCTTCTTAATACTGTAAAAAATATTATTTTAGGAAAATTATGGGTAATTAGGGATGTTATTTCAAATATTTATGGGTAGTTATAGGAATATTTTTAAAACATACATGGATAATATAGGGTTCTTTTTGAAATATTTATGGGTAGTTATAGGGACATTTTGGGTATATTAAAATATATATGGGTAGTTATAGAGACTTTTTTGAAATTTTTATGGATAGTTATAGGGGCATTTTGGGGATGTTAAAAATCAGACCAAGAAAGGGGAATCCCCATTCTAATGGTAGAGATGACTAGAACAATAAAAATGCAAAATAATAAAAATTAAGAAATATTATAATTGTAGTGATTCCAAAAATAATTAATTAATTATTAATTAAATAATATAATATAATAATATATTAATATAATATAATATTATAATATAATATTATATATATATATATATATATTAACAATCCAGGATTGAATTTGGTTATACTGAGAGAGCTCCCCCCCCCCCCCAATATTCTCACCAACTCACTCTCTCTCTCTCTCTCTCCAGCCGTCTCTCTCTCTCCCCTCAATTTCTTGCAAATCTTCGGCTAAATTGACGATCGGACACCACCACGGGGTCCTAGTTTCGATTCTCATCATTTTAATTAGAGCAGATTCGTGGTTTGGGGACCCTAGGCACCACTCCAAAGTTAAGGTAAAAAAAATGAATTATGTCTGTCATTTTAGAATTTAACAGGTTAACGGTAGCGTGAAAACCTAGGGATGTTAGGATAGTAATTATTCCAGGATTTAGCTGATTAAATTAAAATATATGATTACAGGATTTTGTACTCCAAACGCCGCAGGCGTCGGTTTAGGATCCTTGCGGGCACATTCTTAGTAAACAGATAACAACAACAACAACCACAAAACCAAACCTTAGTCCCACTAGGTGAAATTGGCTATATGAATCATTTTCCGCCAATTTATGATTCTCAATAAATAGGTAAGGGGAATAAATTATGTCAGACATTTTCTAAAATTTAACTGATTAAATTATAATATGTGGTTACAGAAATTGATATATATGTTTTTTTGGGTATTCGAATATATGGAAATTGGATTTGGGATTATTATTATTATTATGAGTTGATTAAACCCTAAAGGAAGATGATTCATTCTTTTTTTAGTGAAATGTATGTATATTCTTCTAGGCAGTTATTAAACTATGATTTAATATTTAAATTGTGTGTCACGAGTATATACTGATTTTTAGAAAAGTTGTATAAAAATTATGGAGATATGATATATAGATGGCTGTGTGTCGAGATATGATGTACATATGGTTGTGTGCCGAGATATGCTATGATATGATATGATTTTATACAGAATAAATTGAACATGTCAGATTCTATACGGCTATATTATATGAATTATACTATATGGTAGTAGAGCCCTGATGGACTGTTTCATTGATGTTTGGAGCACGGTACCATAGCTATGATAATGATAGTCAGTGCAACCACACTACTCGGGGAGGTGTTGGTATTGAAAGTCGATTGGGTTTGCGAAGAGATGTTGACCGCCCCTAGGTCCGAACCAGGCTACGGTAGGCCAATCGTACTACAGACGCGTACAGTTTGACTTAGTTTGGTGGTAGGCCATCCATGGCTAAGTCCCGCCTATAGGCCGCACAATCCGATCATGTGGGGTTATTACATGTGATGTATGAACATCCATTCAGAGGAAAATTCTTTATGTATATGTATATGTATGATGATTTAATTATTGTAGAGAATTATGTGTTCGATACGGCGTGTTTTAAAAAGGAAATATGTATTTATATATATATAGGTGTGAGTTCAAGTTACATGTTTTGTCAGTTAAATTTAATTGAATAATGGATATATTTGGAACACTAAAACTCATATTGCCACACATTAATAATAATTTATTCCTTCTTACTGAGAAGTGTCTCACCCCAAGAATCTTAAACATTTGAGTAAATTCAGATAGCCGAGTGGAGCGAGCTCCGAAGTAGAGGAAGCCTAGTTACTGTAGTTTAGGGTATGTGTTTTTGGAATTGGGGATATTTTATGGATTTTTGGGGGTTTATATGTATATTTATGGAGACTTTAGGACTCTGGTATTGTATATAAGGATCAGGTGTGTTATGTTTTCCTCTGCAATGATAGAATGTATTTATGGACAAGTGTATCCCCGATACCCCACTTCGGGTCCGGGTTGACTTTGTTGATATTATTATGGTATCAGAGTATTTTTATAGTAAAATTTATAGGGTCGTTACAATAATTATAAATTTACTAATTTAATTAATTCTATATTTTTTGAATCATTTTTAGTGTTCCAAGAACAATCCTACTGTATATGGAATTAAAAATTGGTAAAAATGTTTTTTGAATGTTTTCAAATTTTTATGAATTTTATGGATATTTTATTTTAAATTTTAAATTATGTTCTTAATTTACACAGTCATTTACTTTAATTTTTATTAAAAATTGTGTATAGCCACAATGTTTTCAGGTTCAGCCACAAATAGCTAAAAGCAGAAAACTTGCAACGTTGCAATGTATTGTCATCATGTGTGCGGTGTGCATCTACATTGTAGTGCAATGAAAACAGAAAACACCAAACTGCTCATTAATGTCTTATGTTTTCTATCTTTTTTTTTTTATTCTAATCTTGAGTCTGTTTGCCCTCATTTGAGTTTTATCCATTTTTGTACTTTATTTTTTTAATTATTTTGGATCATACAAGCATGCATGCACAACACACACAATGTCACATATAAGGGTGGGAAGTGTTTTGGGCTGCTGGCATGTTGCATCCCTTTGTTGCTTGTTATCTGTATATAATTTCTCAAGTATTGAACACAACAGGTTTGTTGGTTGGGTTTGGACCATAGCCCATATACACATCCCCAGTTCTGTCCTTCTCAATGCGAAGCTTCACTTTTGAGGCTTTGGGCAGGCACTTGATGAGCTGGGCACTGGTTCTGCCCATGGCAGAGTGTTGTGAAATGTACATGTTACATGTGGCAACTGGTTTCCCCCATCTCTATTAGAGAGTGAATATGAGAGTGTTCAAGGATTTGGCCAAAATAATTCACAAATCCATGCACAAATTTGCCAGCCATGCCACACGCATTAGGTCACCTAGGTACGATATATGAACTTTTAGTAAGAATCTAAACACCAAGCAGCACAACTTGATGCCATGGCTGTGGACTAGGGTGAGAGGAGGGTTAGACACAAGCAACTGCAATGCACGCACATGCAAAAAACAAACAGTGTCCTCATTCCTGCATAAGATGAATAGTAAGGGTTTAACTATGGCAAATAAGATTATTCCTGAATTGTTGTATTGAAACTATGATTTTTTACCCTTAGCCAATTCTAATATTGAAGTAAAACTGGTTCATTATGTGTCAATCTTGGATAGGTGCATTTAGAAGACGTCAAGAAACTGTTGGATTCTGGAATTGAATTACCAGCAGTTGATGCTATGGATGAGAATCATTGTTGTCCGTTGAAAGATCAAGAACTGAAGGCTGATGTATTCTGTGGGAGCACAGAAGAGGATGGGTTTGTGCATTCAGATCCAAGATCCTCTGTTGATCAAACCCTAGCTGCCAAAGGAGAGAGTGAAGTTATAAAGGACAAGAAGGTTTCAAAGTTTCAAGTTGAAATTTTGGGTGAAAGTATGTGTTTTCAGAAAGATGAAAAGTTGAATGCTGTGTCTGTGGGTGGGAGCACAGAAAATGATGGTGTTGTACGTATTAATATGTATTCATCTGCCGAGCAGACCGAACTTGGCACTGAAGTGGAATCAGCCATTAATGATGAAGGGAATTCTAATTCCAAGCTTGATGTTCCAGGGAATGATGCTGTATGTGGTAGCCTGTATCCTCACACAACCAAGCTTAACGTTGGCATAGTTGACGGGAGCACAGATACAGAGCACGTGGATCCTGATTCCAGAAAAGACATATCAAGTTCCAAAGTTGAAGTTTTGGTGAGTCATGTATTGTATGGGGATGCATCTTTTGCAGAAAAGGATGGGTTTGCGTGTTCAGATCCAAGATCCTTTGTTGATCAAACCCTAGCTGCCGAAGGAGAGAGTGAAGTTATAAAGGATGAGAATATTTCTAAGTCACAAGTTGAAGTTTTGGGTGAGGGTATGTGTTCTCAGAAAGATGAAAAGTTGAATGTTGTGTCTGTGAGTGAGAGCACAGAAAATAATGGCATTGTTCATACTAACATCTATTCCTCTGCTGTGCAGACTGAACTTGGCATTCAAGAGGAATCATCCTTTACTAGTGATGAAGGGACTTCTAATTCCAAGGTTGATGTTCTGGGGAATGGTGCTGAATGTGGTAGCCTGCATCATCACAACCCTCAGCTTAAGGTTGGCATAGTGGATAGGAGCACAGATAAAGATCACATGGATCTTGATTCCAGCAAAGACACATCAAATCCCAAAGTTTTGTTGAGTCATGTATTGGATGGGAATGCATCTTTTGCAGAAAAAGATTGTTATGATCAATTGTTGAAGGTTAAAACAGTGAATGGAAACACAAATAATGATGACATTACAGATGTAGGTCCTCCTTTAGTTGAATCTTGCAAAACTGAGCTTGAAGTTGACACAGCAGATGGGAGCATTGACAAAAATCAGTTTGCATGTTTGAGTCTTGATTCCAGTGAAGAAATACCTGATCCTAAAGTTAAAGATTTGGGGTCCCATGCTTTGGACAGCAATTTATCTTCTCCAGAAAAAGACTTACTGTTGAAGATTGAGACAGCGTCTGGGAGCCCAAAAAAAGATGACATTTTACATGGAGACCCTTCTTTAGTTGCCGACTGTCTTTTTATTGGGGATTGCACTGCACCTGTTCTTGGTAAAAATGTGGACATCATTGAACAGAATGTGTCTATGCAAGATGAGAACCAAGAGACAATTGTCCCACTAGCTCAACAATTTACTGTTGGGGTAGATGGGGATAAGAGCAAGAATCCCCTTACTGTTGAGGAGACATCAAACCATGGGGCTTGTGTTTCAGAAATTTTAGACTTAGCTGCTGACATCATTGTTGGTCCTCAAGCTGAGCTTGATTCTGCTGCTTTTTGTAGTGGGGGTGACTCTAGTGTTACTGGCTGTATCAACCCTTTGCCAGATGGAAATCAAGATTTGGAAGTTCAAATGGTAGGCAATCAAATTCATCTCGCAGATGGGGAGCAAGCGAAGGATGCTCCTATGTCTAAAGTAGTAACATTTCATGAAGTGGACAACCGGGTTGTGAATGCAAAGAGTGAATCCAACAACTCTGATGGAAATAGTATTGGGGGTAATTTTGTTCCTGAATCCGGTCTTTCACATTTTAAAGATGATGAATCTATGGCTCATTCAGGGAAATGTGATGACTGTAGTTTGCAAGATGAGGTTGTCAATGAAAAGATTTCTCCACCTCATGAATGCAACCATGAAGGCGCTAAGATTCAGGGAATGGGAAGCACAGAGGAATTTCCAGTGCTGGGTTTCTTGGACAAGAGCCGGTCTTTTACTCCTTCCCAGGTTGGTTCAAGTGTAGGACAAGAAGCTGTAGTTGATGAGCAAGTCATTGATGCTGAAGGATTTGATTTAGAAGAAAAGCATGAAATACAAGCTCAAGAACAGCCTACTGGTTTTGAGCATATGAAAAGCATTGAGGAGGAAGTTGTAAAACGGGTAACTATGAAGCTTGGAATCTCTGCTAAAGTGCATGAGGCTATTGATGAGCTGCGCTTGGAGCCTGAAGGTGAGTTTTCTGTGTCTGATTTAGTGTGGGGGAAGGTAAGGAGCCATCCTTGGTGGCCAGGACAGATATTTGATCCTTCAGATTCTTCAGAAAAGGCAATAAAATATCATAAGAAGGATTGCTATTTGGTAGCATATTTTGGGGATCGAACATTTGCATGGAATGAAGCATCTCTGTTAAAGTCGTTCCGTATGCATTTCTCTCAGATAGAGAAGCAGAACAGTTCAGAAACATTTCATAATGCTGTCAATTGTGCTTTGGTGGAGGTTTCTAGACGGGTAGAGTCAGGGTTTGCTTGCTCTTGTATTCCTAAAGAAGCCTATGACGGAATCAAGTATCAGATTGTTGAAAATATAGGGATTCGACAAGAATCAAGTAGAAGAGATGGTGTCGACAAATCTGCTGGCGTGGACTCCTTTGAGCCTGCTAAACTTCTGGAGTATATACATGCATTAGCACAGTTCCCTTCTGGTGGGATTGACCGACTGGAGCTCGTGATAGCCAAGGCACAATTGTTAGCCTTCAATCGTTTAAAGGGTTATAGCCAGCTCCCTGAATTCCAGTTATGTGGTGCTTCATTGGAAATTGATGCAGATATGCCACTGCCCGAGGGAAAAAGGCACTCAAGTGATGTGAATGGGCATTCATCTCCTCTTTCTGTGGATGATGTCCTTGTTTCTGCTGGCAAGGGAAAGTTAAAAAGTCAAAACAGCTCATCTTGTAAGCGCAAGTACAATTTGAAGGATAGTATGTATCTTAGGAAAAAAGAAAGAAGTTTGGTAGAGTTAATGTGTAGGACTCCATATTCTCCAGATCATGATGGGTCAGATAGGAAAGCTTCCAGTAAGTTGGCTTCATCATCTTCTGGCAAGAAACGAAGGGCTGTTGATTCCTTGGCTGATGACTCAATTATGCATGATAGAAGAAAAAGTATTACGTTGGCCAAAGTTTCCATGACCACTCCACCAAGTCCCAGTCAATCCTTTAAGGTTGGTGAATGCGTCAGTAGAGTTGCTAGTCAACTAACTAGGTCTCCCTCCATCCTTAAGTGCACCAGTGAAAGACTCCAGAATGTAGATGGATGCAGTGACAACAGTTTTGGGGTTGATTTTGATGCTTCCATTCAGATTTCTGATGAGAGAGGAAAGATGATTGTTCCAATAGAATACTCATCCCTTGATGAGATGCTATTACAACTTCACTTGGCTGCACAAGATCCCCTGAATGGATATGGTTTCTTGAATCTCAATATCAGTTTCTTTTTTAACTATAGAAATTCTATTATCACTTCTGGAAGGGAAAATCTATCCATGGACAAGCCATCTGGTGGTAGAAAGAAAAGATCGTCACATTTTTTTGTTGGGTCTCCCAAACCATTTGAATTTGAGGATATGAGTGATTCTTATGGGAAAGAGAGAATTATTAAAAATAGTTCTGAAGTGCGACCATCACGCAGGGGTCGGAAGAGAAAGACAGAATATCAGCTTGTGTGTGTTGAAAGACAAGATTCCCTTTTGTCTGGAAACTATGGAATGGCAGCAGAGAAATCAACTAACTATGATGATGAGAGGAAACAGGATCTTTCACCAACAGAACTTATACTGAACTTTGCTGAGGTGAAATCTGTTCCTTCTGAGACAAATTTAAACAAAATGTTTAGGCGCTTTGGGCCTTTGAGGGAATCCGAAACAGAAGTTGATAGGCTGACCAGCCGTGCCAGAGTGATATTTAAAAGGTGTTCTGATGCAGAAGTTGCCTTCAATAGTTCCGGAAAGTTCAACATTTTTGGACCAACGGTTGTTAATTACCAGCTTTGCTATTCTCCATCAGTATCATTTAAATCTCTGCCTGTTGCAATCACAGAATGCAGCAAGGATGAGACTTTGATGTCTCGGCACTTCTAATATTCCTATTTGCAAGTCTTGTGTAAGTTTTTTGCGTGTAGACTGATTTTCATTTCAATCAAACTTACATTTTTAAGCTAGAGTTATACTAACATTTTGCTAAAAACTACAATCAATTAGGATTCTATGGAAAAGAGTTGTTAAGGCTTGATATACATTGTTAGCCCACAACCTAACATCTTAAGCTACATGTCCTTCAATGGGTGACTGATGAGTAGGGAGCTATTTGTTGCGTTCTACATTCTTATGTGGTTAAAATTTGAACCAAAAGATGGTTTTGCAGTGGCATTGTGTGTTCATGTTTATTTGGACTCTATCCACTTTTTAACAAGCTCAGTGTGGATTCTCCAAGGTTGAACACTGGCCCTCATTGAGCTCGTTGAAAATATATGCATATTCTATTTCTTGTACATATATTTATATTAAAGAGCTTTAGATTTACGAAAATACCTGTTAAAGCCCAATGGCATTTGTGACACTCGCCACAGCAAGCTCCATGAATATTAAATTGGCCAAGCTTTGTCAAATAAAACCTCACTACTACCAGCCAATAATTCATTGGTAAAGAAGTCTTCAAGATGCATCCCAATAGGATGCACACATTCTGATGAATAGGGAGCTATCAGTTGTGTTCTACATTTTTATGTGGTTAAAATTTGAACCATAAGATGGTTTTGCTGTGGCATTGTGTTTTCATCTTTTATATGAACCCAATCCTATTTTTAACAAGCTCAGTGTGGATTCTCCAAGGTTGAATACTGGCCCTTATTGAACTCATTGAAAGAAACATGCATACTCTGTTTCTTGCACATGTATTTATATTAAAGAGACTAAGATTTATGAAATTACCCCTTAAAGCCCAATGGCATTTGTATCACTCCCCCGCAGCAATACGATGCACTCATACTCTGTTTCTTCAAAATGCATTCCAATACAATCCACTCATATTCTGTTTCTTGCACAATTTTATATTAAAGAGGTCAAGAAATTACAAAAACATTCAAACTACTTTGAGGAGAAGTAAGTCTTGTTTTAAGAATTAGAAGAGGATTTCTGTATTTGTGCCCAATGATGGTTGCTTAAACTACATTGAGGAGAATGCAAGTCTTGTTTTAAAATGCATATTGTCAAAACTTTGATTGCATTTTTTTTACGTGTCCTTGAAATTACTTTTTTTAGTGTCCAGAGGACTTGAAAATTGCTCCGACTGTGTTTGAAAACATATGTTTTATGCTTTGGATTTGGATTTAAATAAAATTCAATACAATTTTGTATTGCATTGTACAAATCAAGTTTTCTAACTGTAAGCTCCAAACATGGTCTTCCACATCATTCAGCCACCAGAGGAAAGGTTGCCAAAAGAAGTTGAAGACATTTACATTTTCTGATTAAAATAAAAATACAGATAAACTAGACAGAAACCACTGATTTGGTCGACTGATTAGAGCCCTGGAATTCTGGCTTTTTGCAATGCTGCCTTTTTGAGTCTCCATGCTGAATTCCTGGATTGTTTGATTTTGTTGGGTGCTGGATGAAGTGGTGGTTGCAGGATTCAGACGGAAGGGGCACGCTGTTGGAGATATCCTGGAGTAAGATTCAAGGAAGGTCTCTAGTGTCTCTCTTTTGGCTCTCTTCAAGGAAAGAAGGACAAGCCAAGATCCTAAGCTTAACACGTGGTAGCATTTCCTTATTTTACACTCTATGTTTCATCTCTTCCTTCAGTAAAGAATAGATTTTACTTACTGTGGACAAGTTTTCATCAATTTTTGAGAAGCTGAGATCCTAGTGTGCAAAGCCTCTTCTGTTTATTTTGTCAAAAGTTGTGGTCTAGCTAGGATGACTAATTTATCATAGCAGGGGTTTTTCCCTAGGCATGAGATGTTTACTTTTGGTTTGGAATAAGAAAAATATAGATTCAAATCTTCTTGTAGTATGATTATAATGGAAAATGAAGAAGTAAATGAAGAATCTTAAACTACTCCTACAAGCATAAACCCTTTTTGATGGTCGTCCTCTTTGTGACAAAATTCTCCTCCAATTCCACTGTGTTGCATCATATGTGATCGGCAGAGCCTGTTTAGCTTTTCTTGCTATCTCTGTGTCCAATCTCACTCACCCTTTCTTCTGTCTCCTACTTATGTTGAAAACTGCCCCAAAAATTCTTGAATAGCGGCAACAATCAGAAGGTGGAGTCATTCATCAGCAGCAGGGGTTTGACAATTTAGATTGGTTGGGATCAACAGCTGTGAGGGATGATTTAATTTTGATGAAGGTTATGGTGTGGATGAAGCTTAAAATGGAAACAAGGGAGGATGTTAACATGCTTTTGAGAATCTTTCTCATATCAAATTTTCATGTCTGAATTTCTGCTCGTATTAATGATTTTCTGTGTGGAACTTGGATTGAATACAGAGCATGGAACCCCTTCCGTTCATAGCTGGCAGTGGCCATTCAAGATGGTGTTGATGGTATCTGGATTATAAGTTTATACTGTCTCTCTCTCTCTCGTCAGCGGTGATCCAGTGTCTTCTATGATCCATTTTAGAGTGGAGTTTCAAGGTGTGTATTTACTAACATATATTTTTTATGTATGTGCTTATGCTGAATCAAGAAACATGGGGCTGCTTCTAGAACCACTCCATCATGTGTCTGATATTGTTGGTCACTTGGTCATATAAGTGATCATTATGATGGAATCTTAGTTTTTTCTGCTATGTTCACACTAAAAAGTCATTCACTTTGTATTTTTCTGTTTCCCTGATAGTTGGGAGTGGTTTATGCAGTGAAATTTTCTCATAGAAGTGGTTGGGGCTTGGCTGACATGGCAAAGAAGCTAACAAATGTTGTACCCGTCATTGAAGATGCTAGGCATCTGGCCAGGTACTGAATGCTGGTCGGCAAGTTGGATGTGGTATATTCTTGTACATTCTTGCTTCAAATGGTCCTCAAAGATTTATATATATAGAAATAGGTTGGTATGTTATTTTTTTTTGGTTTGCTAGTGGTGTTTTTGGATGGACTAATGGTGGAGTTCCTTATATGCACGTGGTTTGATCCCCCACCCCCTTTTTATGCTTATGGTTGACATTTTCTTGTGTAATTCATTTGGTGTTGGTTTATCCCCCGATCAGTGGTTCTGTATTACTTTTGATCTTGCCATCTATTCTTTTATTGACACATTAAGATGTATGCAATATTCATATGTATTTAGTGCTTAGTGGTTTATGCATATTTTGGCCTTTTATGGTTTTTGCTGTTGCTTCTGTTCAGTTTTATCTTCATTGTCTTGACGAGATCTAGATGATAGTTCTCCTCAAGGTGCCAAAATATCAAATCAATTTTTTTTTTTTCATTTATTTATATTTCCAATTGAAGTTTGAAAATGTTTAGGGGATAAAGGAATTATTTGGTCAATAATCTATTCAATAATATTATAAAAACTAAGAAAATGCCAAAAGAAATGAGGAAAAGTACGTTAGTACCTTTGTATAAAAACAAAGGTGACCTTCATAACTATAATAATTATCGTGGAATTAAGATTATGAGTCATACGATGAAATTATGAGAAAGAATAATTAAACATAGAATAAGATTAGAAACGAATATCTCAGAAAATCAATTTGGTTTTATGCCTGAGAGATCAACAATAAAAGTTAAGTTACTTATCTTTTAAGAAATTTAATGGAAAAATTTAAGGAAAAGAAGAAGGACTTGCATATAATTTTTATTGATCTAGAGAAAACTTATGATAGAGTACCTAGGGAATTGCTTTGGTGGGTTTTAAAAAAGAAGAGAGTTTGCAGTAGATATATGGAGGTCATTAAGGATATGTATGACAGAATAGTGACTAGCGTCAGGACCGTAGGAGGAGAGTTTAGAGAGTTCCCAATCTCAATAGGTGTTCATCAAAGTTCTACTTTAAGTTTTTATCTTTTTACCATAGTAATTGATGAAATTACTAGGAATATTCAAGATGAGATCCCTTGGTGTATGTTGTTTGCAGATGATATCGTGTTAATTGATGATAGTAGTAGTGTGAAATTTAAGTTAGAATTTTGGAGAGTCACATTAGAGTCTAAAGGGTTTAGGATAAGTAGGAGTAAAACTGAATATATGAAATGCAATTTTAGTAATGTAACGAGTAGCAACAGAGAGAAGATTAAATTGGATAATCAAGAGATTAATAGTACTGATAGATTTAGATATCTTGGATCTATTATGCAAGGTGAAGGGAAAATCAAAGAAGATGTAGTACGTAGAATTAAGACAGGTTGGGTAAAATGGAGGAGTGCATCAGGTGTGTTGTGTGATTGTAGAATACCCTTAAAATTAAAAGGAAAGTTTTATAAGACAGCCAAAAGGTTAGCTATGCTTTATGGTTGAGAATGTTAGGCAACTAAGAAATAATATATACAAAGAATGAAAGTTGCTAAGATGCGTATGCTAAGATGGATGAGTGGTTTAACATTAAAAGATGAAGTAAAGAAATGAACATATAAGCAAAAATTTAGGCATAACACCGGTTGAAACCATGATAAGGGAGGGGCGACTTAGATGATTTGAGCATTTAAACGTGGGCCTTGTAGAGCACCTATGAGGAGTGAGTGAGTTATGATTTTTGGCATGAAAAGGGATAGGGGTAGGCCTAAAATTACTTGGAATGAGGTAGTGAGGAAGAACTTAATAGCCTCTAATCTAATAGAGGAAAATGCTCTAAATCGGGTGAATAAGCAAAAAAGGATTTATGTAATCGATCCCACCTAATGGGACTTGAGGCTTGCTGCTGCTGCTGTTGTTGTTTATATATTTTTTTTTTCTTGTTATTTTCTTAAGCTTGAATTTTATGTTTTGATAGCATCGTGAATTTTATAGATTTATAGATAGTAGTAAAGGTTATTTTCATATGTTCATGTGTTATTTTCATTTGTTTAATTTGAGGGCAAAGGTGAAGCTGAGGACCCAAAAACAAAATTTAAGACGAAGTGTGTGAGGGAGGTGGTGGATTCAAAATTGAGAGGTCTAAAATTAATTGAGAGGTCAGTGGGTGTGGTGGGGGTTAACTTGAATTGGGGCTATTTGCTGCTTTGGATTGGCAACTAATTAATACCATTTGCATTCTAATTTTGTTGGAACCCACCAGAGACACAAGTAACATCAGTTTTTAGATTTGAACTAATGACTAGGTATACATCGTATACTGTACAAATTTCTCTTGCCTTTTTTTTTTTTTTTTGTTCTCAGTTTATGACTTATAGGCCCAGTGTATAGATTATTTTCTTTATCAGACACAATTCTCTGAAAATCAGATTTTATGATTTTCAATTGTTTTGGTAATTTGTTGTTATAAATTTTAATATCCAGAAATATATTTTTTGAATTAAATTATTCATTTTATAAGTAAAATAATTATATTAAAATTTATTTTTATTATAATATATTTTTAATGTGTATTATTTGTAATTTTATTATTTTAATTATATTTTGTAATATCATTTGATGTGAAGATGAAAAAAAAAAAAAAAAGGGGGGTATCCTCGGTGCATTCGCGGGAGCTTTTAATCAAATAGGTTGCTAGTTTTTAGTTTAAAATTTTTTATTTTGAAAAATAAAAATATTGTCTAATAGTTGCCAAAGCGTTCGAATAATGTATAATAACAATAAAATAAGCATAAATATTTGATTTAATTTGAAAATTAAGTTTTGATTAAACAAATAGAGCATGGATAGTTCATTAGTCTGAAAATTTTTTACACATGATCATTTTATTTTTACATGTTCATTGTACAAGTTTTTTTAAGTCAGTAAATCATGTTTTTTTTTAATAATCAAATAAGCTTACTCTTTTATTGCAATGAACAAAAATATAATATATCCATCAAGGTTTGCAATTCAACTCTAAAGCTCTATGCACAGAGTCGAGGCTAATATTTGTAGAACAAAAATGTTTGAATGACTTTGCATAATGTCCAAAGAATTTAAATTAGTGAAAAATATTTTAAAAAATAGATAAAAACATCAATAATAAATTCATTCCTAGGCATATGTAGGAATAAAAAATCTAATACAATATCTTTTTAGGCATCTTTTGATAATACATTTCTTGTTGCCAACTAAAAAATATACACACCTAAATTTATGTGCACAAACTCGTTCAAAATTCGAACATGCTCGATTCATTGCAACATACGCACATGCCACACTACACTTGCACCCCTACATGTGTGTGTATGTATGTGATCGAAGTTGTAAGTTGATAAACTTCTTTGTTATGTCCATGTTTAACTTTTATTTTTACTTTTAATAAAATAAATTTTCAAAAAGTTTAATCGTAGATATCAAAATCAAAGTAAAATACAAAATATATAACTACATAATAAACTAAATAAAAAAATAATGTTAAATTCAAATTATCATTTTGATTCGGATCTTTCAATAGCTTCTTTACCTTAATAACCTTTCTAGCATTGATGCGAATTGAGAGAAAATCCCTTAGTTGGGTCATCTTGTACAAGACAACATATTGATCTAAGAAGAAATGATCATGGGAATTATAAGAATTGAAAGTTTTGGTGCCTCTTAATTCTAAAATTTGGTGAGAATTCTTATTAGAGTTCAAAGGAGTTTTTGGGGTTGTACATATATTTAATTGCCAGAAGAAATTTGTAACTGTTTTAAGAAGATAGGAGGTTCGAAGAAGAAGAGTGATCGAGGGAGTGGAGGATCAACAAATTGTTCGATACTCTTATTTTTATTTCTTGAACCGAGAGAGATCTATGAATCAAGACCCTAAAGCATATATATATATACAAATGGTGCAATGGGAACAAGAATGTCCAAGAACACTTGAAACATTTCGTTTTTAAGTAGAAGTGTCACTTTCAAGTAGCGTTCGATCAATTATGTATCAATCAATATTCAATTAATTGATATATGGTTATTTGGGTTTTACATAAATACGTGAAGGGTAAATTTAATATTATTAATTTTGTCGCTCTAAGTACTATCAAAATTTTCGCTTTACACTTTTAGAAGCAGTTTAATTTAATTTGCTTGCAATCAATGAAGTTATTATTCTTATCTACATCATCATTTGCACTGTTGTACCTACTTGTTTTGTTTTAAACTTAATACATAACTTGTAAACTGATCATCCACAGGCAACATCAACTACTAAAATAATAAGTCAAACCCTTTTTTTCATGCAATTAAATAATTTTCTTCTGATTTTAAAAATTTTTCAATCATTTTTTAATAAATTTAATTTTGAGTTGTATTGAAAATAGAGTGAAAGTACGAAGAAAAATTGATTTCTTTCCTTATTTTCTTCACCAAATTCTTATCTAGATGTCAGCCTCAAACTTGTACCATTTTCCTTCATTTTCTGCACTTTTCATCCACCCAAAATCTCTCCCTCTGCACGACTATAAACGGAAGCAAATAGATGGACCCATGTGTTTGTTAAGAGGCATTTTTTCTTTTCTTTTCTTTTCTTGTACCCCAAATCCTTTGGAAACCCCACCTGGGGTATTACAGGATTTGTTTTTATCTTCACATAAAGATTGTTGACAATGTATTTTGCACTAAACAATTTTCTCTTGAGTTTGCCCCTCGTTGAACGCAATGTTGGAGAAATTAAAGCGGAAGAAGTTCATAGCACAGTTGCGTGTTAACAATTTAACTCTTTGAGATCAAAAAAAACATTAACACTTTTTCACGTGTATTCAGAATTCTCATTAAAGATAGAATCTCCACTGTTTTGAATAAAGTGACTGTAAAATATAGCTCAGCATGCCATTTCAATCTTACCATGGCATATCCAAGCATAAGCCAAGGCATTGGATGATTTTTTCAACTTGAAAGGAAATTCTAAGCAATATCCTTCACAAACAATGCTTGCCAATTTTGTAGAAAGGAGCTTCAATCCCAATCCAAAGCACCGTCTATCTTGATCATGATTTGATGATGAATTTGGCTCGAGAAGAGTGCACCCACCTGCCCCGCCCTTGGCATCCATAACTAAATTTTACTGAGTAAACTGCAGAGAAAATTACATAAGCCGCGAAGAACTCTACTTGCTCAAAGAGAACTTTTTTTTCTTTTCTTCCCCACTCTAGCGGGTGTACTCGCAATGGCGTGTTAACACATGAGCCTAGAACAATCTTCTCCCTTGAGTTCCCAACAAATGCAAGCTGTGCAAAGGATCAGCTTTTCTCAATCACAGTGCCTTCTGGAAAGGAAAAGGCTAATGCCTTTACTGCCTTTCCTTCACATATATTGCAGATTCTCCTTTCCTTCACGTATATTGCAGAAAGAATCTTTGTCTGCCAGAGGAGTTCTTGTGCTGGGTATGCGCTCGACACTCGAGGCAAAAGAGTGCAAACTGAACTTTGAAAGATTTTTTGGTGAGTCTTGCTTCTGGTCAAGAAGTTGCTTATGGGAGAGTGATGGACATATAGATGGGCTACAATTTCCAGTGCCCTTAGTGCCAAACTGGGAAGGACAATGAGCCTTCTTTCCCTTGAGTTCTGTAACTGCATCCACATGGAAATTAATGGCTTCAACTTGTCTGCTTAAACAGCTGAATTCATCGTCAAAATCATGTACATTATCCTTTCCCTCTCTCTTGAGTAGATGCCGATCATTCTCAAGACACTGCTGGCTGACATTTCCATGGTCTGTTTCGAATGGTTTTATGTTATTGCCAAGGAAACTGGTTTCATCTTTTATTGTGCTAATCTTGTTCGCCCTGAGGCCGGCCCACCTCTTGCTCCCCATGCCTGATTTATTCTTCAAAATTCCTTGAGCCCTTTTCTCTTCCAATTGCATGCTAGGTTCCAAGACAGGTTCAGCTTCTTCACATCCTCCGGTGCTTGTTCTCCTGGTGGTCAAGCACCTTTCTCTGTCCATGGAAATTGATTTAGTCTGAACTGCTGAAGTTGGGTCAATAAACTCAGTACAATTTCTCCTAATGCCATACATTTCTGGAACAGCAGAATGCGTTGCCCCTGTTTTCTGAGAATCTAGCATCATATTCTGAATCTCTGGTAAAGTCCTAGATGTAGATGGTTTCAGCTTCCCAGGCCTGGTTTTTGCAGCTCCAATGAGGTTCTTGATGCCAGTTTTTATTTTGGGCAAAGCACTCTGCACTCCAGACTGCAGACGCCCATTTAGGGCTGATGCCATGAATTTTTCCTGTCAAAATGAGAGAAATCTCAAGTGGTAAAATACTTCATAAAATCAAATCTCAAACACATTAAGCAGCCAATAAAAATATTTAAAACAGCTAGCACTAACCTGATCAAAAAACCCAATCTTTGGTGATGGCTTCCGAAGACCAGAATGTTTAAAATCTTTTGTATTGTCTCTTGCAGCAGGACTAGTTCCTGTTGTAGCCTTTCTGGCAGTTTGATTAGGAAATGGTGTTTCCTGATTTTCTTGTCTAACATAGGATTGGCAGTGCAATTCTTTTGATTTACTACCTGGATATTCCCCTCCAGAAGCAGTATCATTCACTCTCACCTTTGAATTTGTGCATGTTTTGGCGACAGTAGAAACCGACAATGATGATTCTGAGGAGCCCCCATCAAGGGAGCTCGCAGGTGATGTGCATGAGGAAAGAGTAGACATGGCCAATAAATTCGTCGATAGATTTGAATTTCCCAACTCTCTTTTATTTGTTGTTGAATATCTCACAGGAATTTTAAGTTTTGTATCAGACACGGCAATTTTATCATTTCTGGAGTCGGTCTTTCTTCTTCTAACTCTTGAAGATGATTCAACCGGTGAAGCACTTCCACATTTGTTACGGGTAGAGCGAGAAACTGTTGAATCAGTAGTGGTAGTGGAAGCAAATGAAGATGATTCGGAAGATGATGTGGAACCAAGGAAAGTGCTGCATGAATCTTCAATGTTGGGTTTCTTGGACACCATCAGACATCTCTCTGTAAGCAGTAAGCACATATTTTAAAACAAATTCCTATTAGATAAGGAGGTTGGGGTTGTCCAAGAAATCTACTGGATCTATTGGGATATTTCTTACCAGACGCAGCCCCTGCAGCTTTATTGTCCATTTGAACATGATTTGTGGTGGATGAAGCCTTTTTAGTTTGTGCTTTTAACATTGGTTTAGTCTGGTCTGGTATCTTCAATGGCTTGAGAGACTGCAAACCTGCACTTATGCTGTTGTTCTGTACAAATCAACAAGTAAATAATATCAGTTGGTTCATGTCATAAAACAAAGAGTTATTCGGATAGTTCTCGAGGGTCAAGATGAGGCAAATGCACAATTGTTTAGAATAGAAGAAGCAACTGTCTCATTCTGCTCAACTAATACATGCCTGAGCAGCTGGTGGATGAGCAGAAACTTCCTTGTTACTTCTCCCTGAACCTCGCATGTTAACACCTTGCCTTCTGGAAGCTGATTTGCTCATCTGAAATTGCAAAATAAATTAAGCTTATTCATTAACCTTGCATTTGGGAGATTTTTCAAAAAAATTGCTATAGGAAAAGCATCAACCATAGAACATACCCTATTTGGGGAAGTAACATTCAACTTCTTGGAGGCTGCAAAGAAGCAACTGCATCATTGAACATAAACAGATGGGCATGCACTGGCATGTGCACTCACGCGCGCACGCACACACACAAGCAGGGAGGGAGGGGGAGAGAGAGAGAGAGAGAGAGAATGAGATGTTCTACAAAATGATGATGGCCAACTATTCAAGAGTTCAAAAATTTTCATGCTCCACGAAACTTGCAGGTAAAGCTGCCAGTTTCTAGCCATAAAAAATAAATACACAAAAATAGAAAATCTAAAATAGCAGCATACTTACAGTTGACATTCTGCATGCCTACCAATTCTGATTCAAGGCCAAAACTCGCCACACGGAATGCTCCACTGTATTTATGGATGGATGCTCTTATGTTTTCAAACAGATCAAGAGCTTCACTGGAATTCTGAATGGAAGCTCTTATATCTTCAAGTAAATCAACCTCGAGGCTTTCAAGAGAAAAGGCATCACAATCTAACATAATGTTTGGCTTGATTACTCTATGTAGATCTTCTAGAATGCCAGGTAGTAGGTGGGTTTCATCCTTCTTGAATCCTCCAGTCAGACTAGAGAGCTCCTCAGGGTCCAGAACTCCTAAGCATGTCAAGGAGACGTTAGTTTACTATATATTTGTAACTATAATGTGTATGTGAGAGCGTGTGTGTCTGTTTGTCTCTGTCTCTGTCGCCGCATATCGACACCTGAAAAGTGCATACCTGGACTTGTGAAGAAGATGCTATCCCATGCTAAACTTCTCCGCAAACCACTTACACTTGATCTCTCGGGTTCCATAGATTCAGAAACTGAGGGTTCCTGGTCGATTTGCCCAATTACACCTACTTCATTCGCTAGTTCTGTATGGCTTCTAGTCTCAAACAGCTTAATACCATCTTTCTTATTTCCATTCTCCCAATTTACTGTTCCATCCACTGCAACCAAATCCTGATTTAGGCTGGCAATAGAGCGTAGGAAGAACAGGGAATGGGAGGAAAAAAAACAGTATATGTAATAAAAGATGTACACTCATTTCTAAATTTTAAGCTCAAATTGAGGTATCTTTACCCAAACTTTCTTGACGCCACCACAGACAGATAATATTCATATATCGTCTTCTAAGATCTCACATGACACAACAATCCAAAACAATGGAAGATTGTGCATAATCAAGAACGCAGAAGATGAAATCTCGAATAGTGAATATCAACACTCGTGACAATCACTGAATTGAAACCCAAATTACAGATCATAGAAAGGCTCAACAGCAATATACTATGTGATCTTATTGACATCTTAGTATCTTTTTCAAATTAACAGTTTTAGATTCAAAATATATACAACATAAATTTGATTTTCTTACACGACCAAGTACTATCACTACCAAAAAAACTTAGTGGGTAAATTAAACATCCACAGCCTCAGCGCAGGGCAAGTTATACAGTGATTTGCAAAAAGGAGGCTGGCTGTAATTTCGAAAAACAACTCACAAATTCGAGAGAAAACCCCGATAAATAAATTGCATAATTGCAAATTGGCTGAATAGATTATACTCTAATCCCTGTGTTCACATTTATCACTGCTATTTTAGTATCAAGATTCAAAGCATTTTCGCCCGAAACAATTGTGATGAAGAAGCAAGCAATCCACCAATGGCGGTTCCTGCTGCTCTTATTACCAATGTAACAAACTACGGATAAAACTCTTTGTTTTTTTTTTTTAAAGTTCAAAGAAAAACGAGCTAGTCGGTTTATTGGGTTAATTTCAGACACAGTTTTTTACGTTTCGCTTTCTCGATTTTCTCAAAACAGGGTTTTCGAAAAACTAAAAATGGGAGAGAGAGAAATGGACAACCTGAAAACCGAAGGTCTTCGAAGGCGTCGCCGGAAAAAGAAGCAACAAGAAAATCATCTTCTGATGAAATATCAATCAGTTGAAGATTTTCCAATTCGAGATTGCTCATCTTTCCATCACCGCCGTCCATTTCCCGAGCAACAGCAGACCAGTGAGTGAAAGTGCGACCAGGGGAACAGTACAGAGGATGAAGAATTGAGTAAAGGTGGAGGGGGCAGGGGATGTCTTTAGCCGGAGGAGAGAATTTGAATTATGAAAGGAAATGAAATTAATTAATATTAATTAATTAGTAATTACGTGATTAATTAATGAACGGACGGGGGAGAGGAGCGTTACGGCTGTCCGTTGTCACCCGTTAGGGAGGTAGCTGCGTCACGGACCAATCAAATGATAGTGTGGGGCGTGTGAAATAAAATGTACCCACCGCCCCTCCCATGCGCCAGCGGGATGTCCAAAGTAACGTTAAACGGCGGAACACCTCGAGCGGGAAAGTCTTTGATTGGGAATCTCGTTTTGACTTTCTTCCCTATAAATATAGGATTTTGATAACTGTAGCACATCATTTTAAATAGCAAAAAAAATTTACTACAGAGCAATTATTTCTCAATATTTGAACGTTGTTCATTTAATTTTCTATTTTTTGAAAAAATTAACAGTCATAGGTGTACGTGGCCAGATCCATTTGTGTGGAAAAATTATTAGGTTAGACAATTTAACTTCGTTATATTTCAAACAATTGACCATATTTTTAAATTTTGAATTATTTTAACTTTATGTTTAGAAGAGTTTTTTAATTTAAATTTGTGTGAATTTGGACAAAACATTAAATAAAATTTATATTAAATTTGGTCCAAATTCAACTATGGAAATCTATTTTCTCAAAACATGAGTAATTATAAAAAAATTTAAATCATACTCTTAGATTACCTCATAATTTTTTATACGTGCCCCATTTTGTTCGACTTGTGATAGTGATATGGACTCTTGGTGAAAAAAATTATGATAGGTCATTTAATTATGTTACACTTTAACATAATCAATCATAATTTTAGATTTTAAATAATTTTAAAAAAGTTTGACTTAAATTAATATTTTTTTTAAAAAAAATATTAGAGGATATGATTAGTTCTCTAAAATGTAACATAATCAGGCTCTAACTTAATAATTTATTCATTGCAAATAAAATCAGTCTTTTATAATTTTATTCTATCTTATTTTTAACGTATCAAAAATGTGATGATGTTTAATGCCATACTAAGTAAAAAAAATTAAATAAAAAATATTAACAAGTGCCTAACATTGCTTAAAAACAAGGCATTTGGCTGGGGTTATGCCACAAATTTTCTAAAGAGGAGATATTGAAAATTTATTTATTTATTTATTTGTGTTGCAAAGTCAGAAACGAAAGTGAATAAATATCACCCCTTATTAGAATCATTCGACAAGGCACACTTAAATAAAGACTTTGTGAAAATATTGTTAGCAAATTAAACAAAAAAAGAGCCCTCCGAATCTTCTTCAACACAATATTCCTCACAAAATGACAGTTAACTTCAATGTGCTTTGTGTGAGATAGTAATACAAATGACAATTTAATTCTCACAAAACATATTTATTGTTTTTGTTACCAAAAATAACATTTCTTAAATATAAGAGATTTTAGTCACATAAGCTTACTCATAGCATAAGTTATAATTGGATATTTTACTTTAGGGTAAATGACACTCACCTTCCTTGAAATATGCCAAAAATATAGAAATCTCTCCTAAGATTTTAAAAATGTCACAAACCTTCCCTCCTCTGAAGTTTTAAAAATGTTAGAAACATTTCTTACGATTTGCTAAAAAGACAAAAATCTTTCCTAAAAATCTTTTCATTTTACAAAACAAGGAAAACTTGTATCTTTTTTAAAAACTTAAGGCGAGGTTTTTAGAATTCTTGAAATCTCAAATGAGATTTTTGAAATTTTTGAAATGAAAGATCATTGTCTTTTTGCGTTTTGCTCTTTGCTTTAATACTAGTTATTATTACAATAGTTTGTTCCTTATCGTGTTAGGTAATAGAATTTGTTAGTTAGTTAAATCAATCCCTCCTCTTTTTAAAATTTGTTTCAATTTTTTTTTTTTTTTTTGAGTCTGATAATTAGTATACATACAATCCCTCTCTCCCTCTCTCTCTCTCTCTCTCTCCAAATAAAGGAACTTCATTAATTTAATTAAACACTTTTCTCTCTCAATTCTTTCAAGATTCGTTCTACACATACAAACTCACACATCCAAGTAACTTATTAATTGAATCAAAAATTATTTTCTTTCCCGAATATTTCTTCTAATAAATACATATTTAAAATTATTTTTAAAAGGTATAAATTTTATCGAGAACATGTTAGCTACTATTTTTGACTCAAAATAACTAACTTATTGTCAATATTTTTTTATAATATTATTGTTGCCATATATACACACATATATCTCTCACACACACCCCAAATCAATTATTTTTTTTTATAATATTATTGTTGCTATATCTATACATATATACGCACGATATTAATACACACACAAATATCTCTCTTACACACCCCAAATAAAGAAACTTTATTAATCTAATTAAATTCTTTTCCCTCTCAATTCTTGCAAGATTCATTTGACTCTCAATAATTATTATTCATAAAAAAACTCACAATAACTTATTAATTGAATGAAATGCTATTTTCTTTTCCTAATACTTCTTCTAATAATTATAAATTTAAAATTATTTTTAAAAGGTATAAATTTTATCTAGAACATGTTAGTTTTTTTTTTTTTTACTCTAAATATCTAATAGTTTCGAGTCAATGTTTTTTTTTAATATATTATTGTTGCAATGTGTATACATATACACACACACACAAATTCGGATCTTTAACACAAAAAATGATATGATTGGTCTAACTAGTCCAATGTCATTTTTTGTGTTAAAGATCCGAATTTTAAAATCACGATTTATATAATTGAAGGGGTCACTTTGGCTCAACCGAGCCGATTGCATAACAATCTGACTTATTTTGAGCCAAAACCACGTTGATTTGGAATTATCCAAGTCGATGGTTTAACTATTAAACTCAAACCGAGTCAGATGCTACTCCACCTAGATCGATCTGAGCTGACCACTAGATCCTTCAGTTGAATACAAGTTGATGACTATTTATGTGACGAACACCTTGCTATCTAGCTTGGATTGAGTCAGTAAGTGAATATTTAGCGTGACTTGAGCTAACTATTGAATAACTTAACCCAATTGGAGCCGATATTCACACTATTTAACGCAGTTCAAGCCAACTTCCTTTTTATTCGGCTTGATATGAGCCGACATGCTCATTATTCAACTCAATTCGAGCTAACTGTGCACACCTTTCAGCTCAATTTGAGCTAGTGTGTTCACTTTTCAGCTAAATTTGAGTTGATTTCTACCACAATCAGCTCAATCTGAGCCAATGTCTATCGTAATCGTCTTAATCCAAGCCAATGTCTTCCATAATCGACCCAATCCAAGTCGGTGTCTACCATACCGTAATCAGCTCAATCTGAGTCAATTTGTATCGCAATCGGCTCAATCCAAGCCAATCTCTATACTACTAAACTCAATCTGAGCTAGTATATATGTTCACCTTTCGGCTCAATCTGATTCGGAGTCTAAAGTACGACCCGCCATGTGGGTCCGAGGTGCTACTTTAGTGACGTCTGTGTATCTAATACCATCTCATAATTATAAACATGCAGCAGAAGAAATAAAACATTCTCCACATATATATATTACCGGAGTTCTAAGTTCTTTCATACATAAAGGTTTCCCAAACATCCATATTACAATCCAACCCAAAAAGACAACTAGTTCGGTCCATACGACCATTTTACAAGCTCGGAGTCTTACAACATAATTTACGTATACCTGGGATCATACAAATCTTCCCAAAGAGGAACTATTCTAACTTTCACCCTGTGATCCTGCTAAGCACGATACATGTAGTTTCCTAAAAAGATGATTTGTATATTTGGGTGAGACACTTCTCAGTAAAGGTGATCAAGTTAACATCAGTGTGTGGGTAGCATGCATTAGTGTTTACAAAAAATATCATTCTTCATATGGTTGAAAATAGATGTCTTTATATCATACGTACTTATACAGTTGGAAATACTCATTTCATTTTCCTGACATAAACAGTTCGTTCATTTCATAACATCATTTACATAAATATATAGATATGCATAAAAGACATCTCCTAGGACTAACATCATGTATAAACCCCCGTTGTAATAGCCCCAAAAATGATTATACAAGATTAGTGGAATGATTTCCAAAAAAATAAATAATAATTAATTAATTTTATAAAAAAGAAAAAAATAATAATTAAAATTTATTTTTTATTTTTATTAATAAAATATATTATTATTATTATTATTATTATTATTATTATTATATAAATGTTAACTTCCTTAAGGATAGATCCTTCAAGAAGACTAATTCCACCCCCTTTCTTTTCTATTTTCCTTCTACACAGGTCTCCTGCGTAGTCTCTCTCTCTCCTCTCGTTCTCTCTCCCTCTCTCCTCAATTCCGTGACGGATTCTAGTCCGATCGGAAATCAGAAGATACCGTTGGGCTTCATTTTCCACTGCTTTCATTTCTATCAAAGCGGATTGATGGTAGAAGCGGCGTAGGCGTATCTCCTGGAGTAAGTTAAATCTCACATTTTACCTCAATTTCTTGCAAATTATAAGTCTAGTCGACGATCAAACACCACCACGAGAATTTATGGATAATTTTCTACAAGTCTAGCAGAACGAAATTCTCGTGGGATTGTCGTAGGCATAATCCCAAATTTGGGATAAAGGGGGTTATTGAGGGGCTTATTATTATTTAATTGTTGTTAATTTAAAAATGTTATAATATTGAGCATCTGCTGTTGAAGTAGGATTTTTAAAATTTAGGACCCGGGTGAGCTCCGCGGATGTAATTTCGGGACCCCGCAGGCATAGTTCAGGAAATTAAGTGATTTGTCTATGAGGGTTTATAACATGTGTTACTTATTTTTTTATTAAAAAAAATTAGTTTTTTTATGGTGTAAGCTTAGTGCTTATAAATTAAATTTTATATTCTAATTACCAAGAATACTACACAATATTTTAGAATAATAATAATAATAATAACAACAAAACAACAACAACACATTCATGCATCATATGCATAATATACTCTTTCGCATTATGTAGTTTATCTATTTTTTATGCTTATCTATCCTTCATTACTTATTCATAGGTTCGAGAAGTTCTTTCGCTGGTAAGCCAAATTGACTATATTGCATTGTGATCGTCTATATTTTTTTAGTGAGTGGATATTTTTAATTTTTTTTTTGTATTATGAATCCAAAATTTGTTTATGCAAATTTATGAAGAATTTTATGCTGAAAAATTATTTTTGATATTATTTGTTCTGATATATTATTTGTTCTGATATATTATTCTAATAATAAATAGTAATTCAACTTGACAAGAGTTACATTGTTTTGAAAAGTTGTAATTTATGTATTGATAGTAATTTTTTGTATTTGAATGTTATAGTCCAAGGACACACTTTTGATTGTTTGACCTATTGCTAAGATTATGGGAGATATGGATTTTATCCTCCTCATTTATTCTAATATTTTGTAATGTTAGATATAATGAATATGGGTCTGTCTGTATGTGCGATCGTGTATGACTCTATTATGTTTTATTCTATTTATTTGACAAATCATGTTGTCCATCAGGTTACATACTCAAACTAATATTTATTTATTTGTTTTGATCAAATAAGCTTATGATGCATGCAATAATGGTATTTTGAGATTGGTTAAATATGTTTATACTATCTAAATTTTGAGTTTTGTTTATGATGAATGTACCTTGATTTTTGGAAAAATGATAAACTATTTCCTAGATAATGTTTTATAAATATAGGTGTAGCTTTTGTAGTCCTTTATTGTATGAGTGTTGACTCATTTCAATTCTTTTAAATTTTGCAGAATAAGTTATATCATTTTAATTCTCTTGTTCTAGTATTCGTAGAGGGATTGTCTACTTTCGTACTAATGGTCAACTACCTTTTTGAACGTTTTCGAGTATCTTGTATTTTAAACTTGTATAAGCTTGATCTTTTTTTTTTTTACTTCGAGATTATCGTATAAAATATTTATACCTTGATTTCCTTCTTATTTTGTTTCACATTATTTGTTTATAAAATATGTTTTCGGTTGAAATTTAGATTTTTTTTTCTTGTATACCATTCTAACCTCATTAATTGGGTAGACAAAAGAGAACTAAAAAACGAAAAAGATACGTTAAAATACCATTAGGGTGCATTTGACCTAATGGATAGGATAGGTTAAGGATCTTCGACTCATTTTTTATGCAACAAGTAAATATGATTGGATTAGTTAAGGAAGGGATCTTAGCCCTTCCTCCTGAGATAGGGTTGGCTAGTTTCCAACCATTGGCTAGCGCTAGCCAACAAAAAAATATACAAGGATGTCCCCTAGTCTCCTCCCCCCACAAAAAAAAATTGTTTTACTCTACCTATAGATGTGAGTACACCTCCTTTCTACCTATAGATAGGGTAAGAAATATACATAAACACTTGCGAATTGCAATTTGAGTGAATTAAAGCTCACACCTGAACTAAATTCCAAAAGATATGCACTTATGCTTAGCTTAGTTTCCATGCCCATCCCACCTAGACTTCAACAATAATTTCAATCTAGAAAGAAGGTAAGAACACAATCAAATTTGTTCGGACATCCCAAATTAAGGGCTACACAATATATTTGATAAAATCAATACTATAGCCAACATTGTTAATACAAACCCCAACAGTGAGAAAGAAAAGAAAAGAAAATCTAATTCCTCGGATTAATTTTCATTTAGTACAATAGAAATGTGCTGAGGATATTTTGAGAAAATAAACAATCAAACTCTAAATTGAGCAAAAATAAATAAATAAGTAAATATACGAGGCGGTGAAAATTAAAAATTAGAGAGTGCGAATAAAAATATTAAAATAATTTATTATTTTATTTTTTGTATATCACAAATCAAACACAACACATGATAACTTTAATAAATAGCGTAATTCAGTTCAGTTTGTCTCATGGGAGCCTATCAATTTTGGCCAATGCACCCTTAATTAATAATATTTATTACTATAATTCTATTATCACAGTATTTAAAATAATTTTACAAAATAAAAAATGTAAGATTTTCGCCAGAATGTTCTTGCAAGGATCATGAAGCAATATTAATTTGGTCAAAGATCTTTGAGAGCATCTTTCTATGTGTACGTGGCAATTGAACGCAGAAAGTGCCACATCAGGCGGGAGTTGCGCACGTGGTCCCCAAATCTAAAGTAAAAACCAAGTCACCACCACCTCATTCACAACTCGAACGCTTTCGAAACAGAAAGCGCCTCCGATACTCCCAACGGCGATGGCGGCAACGGCCATCTCCGGCGCTTCCATAAGCTCGTTCTCGCGGACTGCCTTCTCTAAAGTATCGCATTCAGACCAAGCGGCGTTCGGAGTCAGTCACAGCCGCCGGATCGACCTTAACAAAGAATTTCGGAGATCATCCATTAGGGTTTCGATTCAGGAGGACTACCATGGAGGAGACGTGAAGAAGAGGGCTAAAGCTCTCGAGTTGCGGAGGGTTTTGGGGGACTACTCGGACTCTTCTGAGAACGTTTCCAGAGATTCACAGCCACAACCAAGTAGGCAGACTCACTCCTTGTTCCTTGTTCTGAAATGTGCGCTGTTTGGATGCCGATAAAATATTGGAAAAGAAAAAGGAATTGAATGTTCAGAAACCTGCTTGACGTTGGTTCTTGGGGTAATGATTGGAATCCGTTTTAAAGATATTTTTTTCCTTTAAATTTCCACCGTTTTGTTCAGCGGATCCATTATATTTTCGTTGTTTGGGGTCCGAGAAAACTAAAGCTTGCACTGAACTGAGTCTAGTGCAATTATTTGGACTATATGACATGAGTTTTCCTTTATTAAAAAACCGAAAAAATCATCGAACATAAAATCTTAAATTTGTTTTTTTCGTTTTTTGCGTTTCCTCATCATTTTCGTCACTATCAGATGGTAGGTAATTTTTTATTAATTTATTTATTCCACCTCTCTGTTTTTTAATAATTTATTTTTGTGTCTACGGGGTGATGTCAGAGCCTTTGTCTGCTCATGATTTGTCAAATTCAGCCAGGGATGGGTCTAGAATTCGCGTGGCATACCAGGTATCGTATTATTGTTAGATGATGGTTTACCTTATTAGTGATAATGAAATTTATTCCTGTTCATATTTCTTCTTTTACTTTTGTTTTATTTTTTTTGTTGTGGTCTGTTGTTTGAAGTTTTGCATTTAATTTTAGGGAGTTAGTGGTGCATACAGTGAGTCGGCAGCAGAGAAAGCATACCCGAATTGTGAAGCAGTCCCCTGTGAACAATTTGACACAGCTTTTTTGGTGATCTCTTCTTCTCTTAGTCGCTTGCTTGGGCTGGATGCACTTTGTTTTCTTTTGCCTTTATTTTTTATTTTTTATTTGTCTTGGCTTTCCATTTTTCATATTTTAGATTTATGGATATAATGAATAAATAAATTGTATATTCATTTAAAAAATATGTGATTGATGCTATTTGCTGATGAGATACGAAATTTTAGCCAACCAAAAGTTGCTTTACAGTAAGAAGGCTTTCGGATAAGTTGGACTTGTACACTATACATGGGATCATGCATTAGTTGGTCATAAAAGGAAAACTCAGTAGAGATGAGAGCCGATACTCAAATGTTAGTTTGATTGACAATGGATAGTAAAGAGGGATGAATGAAATTAATAACTGATGCTGAAGTGCTTTGTGATGGATACATAGCCACAGCTTTAAGTCCCACTGTCAAGGATGCTTCGTTGTTTGAAAATCCACATAAGAATGACAATCTATTTGTCACCAGCATGTGGAGGTTTTCGGTCGTCGTAGTCAACAAGTTCATTACTGTTGACTCCATGTGCATGTGCATGCGTGTGTGCATTTGTGCATGTGCTTGTATTTTATTTATTTATTTGTGTATGTGTGGGTGTGTTTGTGTGCAAGAGAGAGAGAGAGAGAGAGACTGCGCCACAGTTTGTTCTTGAGCAGCTATGAGCTGTAATGACACCTTCATTCTCTTGTTTTATTTTCCCCACAGGCTGTTGAGCACTGGCTTGTTGACAGGGCAGTTTTGCCTATTGAAAATTCCTTAGGGGGTAGCATCCACCGGAATTATGATCTTTTGCTTCGACATAGATTGCATATTGTTGGGGAGGTGCAACTTGCTGTTAGGCATTGTTTACTAGCCAATCAGGGTGTTGGAGTAGAAGATTTGACAAGGGTTCTTAGCCATCCTCAAGTATGCCCATTCCCCAACTCAAAGTAGTTGTATTAGTAGTAGTAGTTGTTATGTGAATTTATTTGCAATGTGAGTGATGTTTCAGGCTCTTGCTCAGTGTGAGAACACACTAACAAAGTTGGGAGTGGTCCGAGAAGCTGTAGATGATACTGCTGGAGCTGCAAAGGTGAGTTTTAAACTTTTGAATTTAGTTAGAGGCTCCTAGGTAATTTGAAAACTGATAATAGTTTGAAGTAGAAAAATGCATTTTAAAATAATTCTCACTATGGGAGCATTATAACAGATTGGTGAAAAACTGAGATGAGGATGGTAGATTAACGTAATTGCCATCCTGATGCATTTGGCTCTGTTGAAAGGCATTAAAATATAGCTTATAACACTTCGGCAAAATTATGCAACTGTTGCTTACTTTTATGCTGGTTGTGTAGCACTGATATGATATATTTGCCTTTTTTGCATTATCAGCAGTGTTAGTGGGCATATTGGAAGTAGAAGCCTCATAATTTTCACTTTATATCACTTTTCATCATATTTTAGAAATTTCCTTGTGGAGGCCATGACTAAAATAAGTAGCAGTCTATTCCTTGTTACAATCATTTGATACCATACCAATGCTATATTTGTAGTTTGTTGCTTTCCATAAACTCAAAGACACAGGTGCAGTTGCTAGTTTCGGTGCAGCTGGAATCTATAATTTGAATGTCCTTGCTCAAGATATTCAGGTATATATCCTTCTTGTTGTCACGATAAGGATTTCGATATAATTCCAATCTCTTAGGGATACTCTTGCACTGCACAGGATGATTCAGATAATGTTACTCGCTTCCTAATGCTGGCAAGAGAGCCTATTATTCCAGGCACAGATAGGCCTTTCAAGGTATCCCTTTTGATATACAAGACCTATGAGAAATGGGGAAGATTAAATCAGCCACTAACTAAGATTGCGTTGCTCAATTGTAAAACATATTGTCTGAATGGTTCTAGGAACTGTATTTTAGAACTTCACTTAAATCTTTCGTAAACTTGGTTTGGACTGAGATTATTATCATTTGTCTTGCAGACAAGCATTGTTTTTTCCCTAGAAGAGGGGCCTGGTGTGCTTTTCAAGGCTCTGGCTGTTTTTGCCATGAGGAATATCAATCTTTTAAAGGTATTTAATTTGGTTCACCGAAGTTCCGTCTCTCCTTTTTTATGTGCACTATTGTAGTTTGTAACTGTTTTCTTGTTTGCCAGATTGAAAGCCGTCCACAGCGTAAGCAGCCCCTCCGTTCAGCTGGTGAAAGCAGTAATGGGTCTCCAAAGTAATGCAAATCATATATGAAATTCTAAGAATTTGTTTTTTTTATTAACACTCTTTGTTTTCCCCTTTTTTTTTTTCTATCAGTGCAGATTCTACAGAATACATATTGTTTTGCTTTAGCACATCTCAGTATTCTTTTAGGATGCTTTTGTCTGCACCTAATCATTTTTATACTGATTAATTTACTAGCGTGTAACTGGACAGATACTTTGACTACCTTTTCTATGTGGATTTTGAAGCATCAATGGCTGACCCCAATTCTCAGAATGCCCTCAAGCATTTAAAGGTGCAGTTTCCTGGCAAATATACTCGAGCACTGTGGTATCAATAGTGGTAAGAAGTGCTGATGTTACTTTTTGTATGTCAACAGGAATTTGCTACATTCTTGAGAGTGCTGGGAAGTTACCCAATGGATGTTAGCCAGATATGAGTGCACCTTGAATCTGGTGAGACCATTTTGAACTGATGCTTAACAGTCGTTTCTTCTATCAAAATGCAACTGCACAATTTATACATGTGTGTGTGAGTGTGTATATGTATGCAGAAAAAATGACTATTAAGTGTCCTTACTTTTCGTGAATGTTTTCTTTTTTGTCAGAGTAGTTTGATAATCACACAAAAAATAGGGAAAAATCAGATGGTCTCTCCTAGTGGTTTTAACAGTTGTATATTTTCTTTTTATTGACTTGTTAATGCATGGGATGCATGTTAGCTACCATATTCTTCTTTAATGCACTATACCTGCCATTTATTATTGTTCTCACTTAGTATGTTAGTTAAAATTAAGCTCTGTATGCATGTACACTTATTAAACAATATATTTTGGATGATCTATGTGCTCTTCCACATCCAACATGACATTTCTTTTATTTAATTCATTTCTTTGTCTATTGGCAGTAGGTACTTGATTATTTGCGTTAATCGGTCCAATGAATTTTGGACCCTTGCCACTCTCTATCTGTTATACATTTAGCAGAACATCTTGTTTATGACACCCCGGCTCATTGTATCTGCAGCCTTGTATTGTGTGCAATTCTTGAACTGTTGTTTTCTTTATATAATATTTTGAACTTTTGAAGTAAAATTGTTTAAAGTTCAGCAGTCCTCAAAGCACCAATCTTGATATATTTTTTCTAAAAAATTTCGTGTGCGCGCGTGCGTGTGTATATGGAGGGACAGAACAAACAAACCTTATACATTGGATTGGACCACAAGCTGTAGATCTAGGGCTGGCAGTAAGTTCACAAAGGATGAATCTAATAAACTTGCAGTAGTGGGAATGAAACCTAGGATCATTTGGTCGTCAGCCTCAATTTCTTTACGAATTGGCCAAGCTTTGTGGTAATTTTGGGGTTTTCAGAGAAAATATTGAGTGTACCTGTAAAAAATTTTCCAAGGAGGCCTTATTATTTAAGTTAAAAGAGTAGGTATAATTTCTAACCTGTCAAGTTTTCCTATTCTTAAGTTTCTTTGTATTTAAGAAGACATAAGTTTTTCGGTCTATGAACATTTGCTTTAATTTCCATTAAATTTACTTGAAGCGGTAAACAAATATCCTGGGTTTTGTGATTTTGCTGTATGTTTGTGGTGGATAGAGCATAGAGGCCTCTAACATTTTGGAAGGTGATAAAATGCAGCGTGCAGGTGATTGAAGAATATTTATAGCCAGGGTGGAGTCTCTGCTGCTTTTTCTCATCTCCTGTTTGGTATACGAGAAAGTTGTTCAAGCTTTTGGAGCCGGACAATTCAGAGATTTTGGTTGTAGAGGTAGAAAAATACTTAAAAAGTGCATAATACTGGAGGGAGGTTTCATGGAACAAAGTTGACACGGTTGATTTCATCAAGGCAGAATAGTGAGAAAAAAAAGTTGGCGTATACATACATGATAAAAAAGGAGCAGCATATTTGTTCTTTGTTTCGTCTTGCTAATAGTTAATTATAGACTTTGCGGATTTGACGGTTTTTCTATTGCAGTTGGTAACAATGTATCGTGTTAGTTTTGGGTAGTTCCTTTTGAGTTGTGGATTGACAGCGCGCACCAGGTGGTCATATTGTCATTTTGTTATATGTTTGATGAAGTTATGTAGGGATATAAAAATGGGTTAACAATAAATGGATCGGAGTTAAACGTGTTTGGATTTGGGTTCGGGTTGATGGGTAAATTCAAATTTGTCCGTTTAATAAATGGGTTATTTGCTTAAAATATAATTTATATATTTTAAAATTTTCTAAACATTTAATGAGAAGACTTTGAGTTCAAACAAGTGAACAAATAAAAAATATAGTACAAAATTATGAGAAAATGAGAAATAATAATAAGACTTGGTGCCCTCAGCCCTCTTGTGGGGGAATTGGGAGTCGGCCAGTTAGGATTTAGGAGATCTCATCTCAGATCTGGCATAGGGCGTGGCCGCGTGGAGCTGTGGAGAGTGACGTGGGCCGTTGGTGAGCCCGTGACGGGCTGACGTCGACGGGTGATGGTTGCGTGCCTGCCTAAGTGAGATTATCAGAATGAGATCTGCGTGCCTGCAAAGGCTGCGAAAGGCGAGTTTTTCACCAAAATATTATTAAAAAAAATTAAAAAACACAAATATGTAGGAAATTGAAAAAATTTACGTAAATATATCCAACCGATTTTTCAAAAGTCGGTTTGGGCTTTTTAGAAAAAAAAAAAAAAAAAAAGTTAGCCGCAATTCTTGACTTCCAAAATAAAGAACCAATTTTCCAAAAGTCGGTTTAGACTTAAAAAAAAAAAAAAAATTTCAGCCGCAATTCTTGACTATCAAAATAAAAAAATAATTGAGAACCTAGTTTTCAAAAGTCACCCCCCCCCCCAAAAACCAAATCCCAAACCCCCACCCAAAATCAAATAATAAAATATATATTATTTTTAATTTAAATAATAATAAAATATATTATTTTTAAAATTTTAAGATTTAAATACAAATTTGTAAATAAAAAAAATATTTTTAAGTGTCATTTAATACAAAAATATTTTTTACATTTTATTTATTATTCAAATGAATTAAAAAAAAAGTAAGGTAATTTTTTAATTTCAAAAAATTATATAAAAATGAATACAATAACAAAAAAATTTTGAAATAATTTACTTTTGGGAATATTAAGACAAAAAATGACATTTTACTTCCTAATTACATAAAAAAATTATTTAATATATAATTAAGAATGAAAAATTTATTTAACATATTATTTGATGTATATTTTATATAGGAAAATTTAAAAAATATTTCTTATCTAACCGACTTTTCAAAAGTCGGTTTTGATTAAAAAAACAAAACAAAACAAAACAAAAAACTTGCACAAAAATCTAGGCACAAAAAACAATTAGAATGAAATAATGGAATGGAAGAAAAATGTAATGAAATAAAAAAATTATAACACGTGTTTCACATGTTCTCCCCATCACCAATGTGTTCAACCCGTGCCGCCCGCGCACCACAACTAGGTAAAAATTCGGGCATTCCCACATTTTGATTTTCGAAGTATAGTAGAGTAGGTATTTCGCCTTGACCCAATTCACAAAATCTCTTCTTTGGTACAAGTAGGCCATCCCGGTGCTTCCTTCAGCTACCGATGACCATTCTCCAATGCTCGTCTCGCCCGATCTAGCCCGTGGTCGGGTCACGGAACGCGCTCGTATTCATGTTCAGGATGGGAACCACAAGGGGGTTGTTGTCGGGTTTGATCCATTCACGGAGATGCGGGTCGGATAGGTTAGTAGGTGCGACGTAGTTTTGGACCTATCTGTTTTGGAGGTCGAGTCTAGTGTAGAGGATGACGGATTTGTTGCCCGAAAGGATGGTGGCAAATCCGGACCAACACCCATTTATGTCGAAGGGCTTGGATGGGTAAATGGTTGGGTCAAGAGTGACCCAATTGATGAGGTTCTTGAAGATGGAATGAGCCCAAACGATGTTGCCCTACAAAACTCCCTTTGAGCTGTACTAGTAAAAGAAATGATAGATTCCATTGTAGTACGTTGGTCCTATTTGGTTCGAAAGAAAAGTAGAATAGTGGAAAAAGGAAAGATTAATTAAAATTAGAAACAAATTTTCTATTTTAGGGAAAAAAAATGGAAGTTAGTTTTTTTAAATAATTTTTTTATGTAATTAGGAAGTAAGATGTCATTTTTGTCTTATTATTCTCAAAAGTAAATTATTTCAATTTTTTTGTTTTGTATTCATTTCTATATAATATTTTGAAATTAAAAAATTAATTTACTTTTTTTAATTCATTTGAAAATAACTAAAAAGAAGAAAATATTTTTTATATTAAATGACACTAAAAAATATTTTTTTTATTTACAAATTTGTATTTAAATCTTAAAATTTTGAAAAATAATATATTTTATTATTATTTAAATTAAAAATAATATATATTTTATTATTTGATTTTGGGTGGGGGGTTGGGATATGGTTTTGGGGGGGTGACTTTTGAAAAGTAGGTTCTCAATTATTTTTTTATTTTGATAGTCAAGAATTGCGGCTGAATTTTTTATTTATTTTTAAAGCCCAAACCGACTTTTGGAAAGTGGTTAGGTATATTTATGTAAATTTTTCCAATTTCCTACATATTTGTGTTTTTTAATTTTTTTTAATAATATTTTGGTAAAAAACTCTGCGAATGACTATCCTACTAATTTTAGTTGAGTTTTTCGCCGATTTATTTTTTTCTAAAAAGTATATTAAATAATACTTTATTTTGGAAAGGATTTCAGAATGTAAACCCGCTACTTGGTACCAAGCAGCCAGATTTGGTTGGGAAGTCGCACGTGTGGCGCTGGTTCATCGAGATTTGCTTGGAATACTAATGGGCTCAATATCCTCCGCCGTTGGAGATACTAATGGGCTCAACATCCTCCGCCATTGGAGATGGATCCGTTGATCATGTCCAGAGAGGTTCCCAGGCAGAGCCCAGACTAGAGTTGTCGAAGAAGAAGTTGCCGACGGTGATCGTAGTAGTGTCGGCGTTGTCGATGCAGGAGACGATGGGATCCTGTGTTGGAGATTGGGCGGATTCGTCTTGTGCCATTTCCATGATTAACGAGGAGATTTGCCTGCTGGAGTAGCATGTTGACGAGCTCGCCTTGGGCTTGGGCTTTGGCCAGTTGCGCTTGCAAATCGCTCACCTGTTTCTGCCGTTGGCAAATTGCCCCTGCGCATCCGTAAACAGGGTCTTCGAAGGAGAATTGGAAAATGCCCATTTTAATATTGCGAAGGAACTGTTAAAATTTTGAAATTTTAGTTGAATTTGGATCCCGCTGCACATGGAATGCGCTCCAAAAGTAAAACCCAAAAAAAGAAAAGGACCTGCTTCTTCCTTGGATTCTCTTCAAAAAACCAAATTGTGTTCACACAGATAGAGCCAATCAGGTAAGGAGGAGAAAAAAAAATATAGAAGAAAAAATGAAATACCTGCAAGAGCTTGATGATGTTGCTGGCTCCGAACACCCTGTGCGCGGTGGTGAACTTGAGGGGGGCTCTGTCGGGGGAAAGTACGGCGCCAGAATGCATTTCTCGGCACACCGGCGGCGGAGGATCTTGCAAGCGGCGCAGGGGTTGACGATTGCTAGTATAAGCAAATCTCGCTCGATTCTTGGAAATACTTCCAAGAATAGAGTATTATTTAATATATATTTAGAAAAAAAAAGATAAACCGAGAAAAAACTCAATTTTAGTTTGCATTGTAGAAGGGAGTGAGGCTTCTGCCATTGGCCCAATGCCGACTGCCACAATGTGTCAGTGCGTGAGGCGGTGAGGGTTTCGAGGGCTAATCGACTGAGGCAGTGAGGCTGAGGGAGAATCGGGGATCTGGGAGAGGGTCAGCCGGTTAGGGTTCATTTCATTGTATTTTATATATATATATATATATATATATATAAAAAGTAAAACATTTCACCCAGCGAATACTCAACCCATACTTGTCTAATCCATTTAATAAACGGGTTAGACCCAAATTAACCTTTGTATAAACAAGATGACATGTATTAAATCCAAACCCGATTTAAATAGTCGAGTCATGGGTTACTTGTCTCGTTTCGATTCGTTTTGCTATCTCTAAAGTTATTGGTAGATGTTAGGTTTTGTTTGAACCTTGAAAGAAAGAAAAATGTGTAATTTTTTTTTATTCTTAATGAGGAGGAGAAAATATTATATATATTAAATCGATGAATATTTTTTTTACATCTTATATTTTATTAATTTTTTTATTTTTTTAGAAGAAGGCAACCTATGTGGTGAGAGACATTAGATTTAGATTTGAATTGAATTTGGATATAGTGTAGTATAATATTATATTAAAATTTGTTAAAATTTATTCAAATCGAAATCTAAAGTTTGAAATTCATATTTCCAAATACGAGATAAATAAATTTATTAGTATTGGAGAAAACGATGCACATCAAGAAACAGAAAGAAAACAACAAACTAATTGATACAAAGGGACAATCATGTGATATCATGTAAAATGAGAAATTATTCAGTACAACCGGTGCATGCATCAAAACTAACATGATTTAGCTATGCGTATAAGAAATAATTATTATAGCTATCTAAGCTATATATATACATTATGAAATCATATTAATTTCGGTGCATGTATTTGGCGCATTTAATATTCTCTCCTTGTAATGCACTCGTAACAATAGAATTTTGATTTGGAGAAGTGTTCAAAGATTGCCAAGTTCTGAAGATATATTATTGTTGGCCAAGCCAGTTTAACTGTTTTGAAGTAATGTGTAATTATGTAGAGAGGAGATCATTGAAGATCAGTTTCAAAATGTAGAAATGATTTTTGTATATTTAAGTGAATAGCACTTTTTGCACTATTCCTCTTGAATATTCAAATTGAAAAAAAAAAAATGTGACTTCTGTATTTGGAGGAACATTTGGATAAGATATTTTAAGAATTAATAGTATAATTCCATCTAGAAATTTGGTGTAGAGTTCCCAATTTGTTAAGAATGCATAGCCAGTAAATAAAATGCAATATTTTGGTTGAACCAAATAGCTGAACCTTAGTTAACAAATTCAGCTTTACTCTTAAAATGGTACCATGCAACAGTAGAGGAAAATTTACCCAATTTACTTACATTCCAATTGGTATGTCAGAATTGGATAGGAAATCAATATTCCTGGTAAGTTACAGTGGCAGATTTTCTACCATCTCCCATCCAAAATAATATTGTCTCCAAGAGAATTCACCAAAAAATTTATTGGAGTCCAATCATCAAAAAGTGTTTCTTCCGTCTCCAATAAGGCTTTATCTCTAGTCTCACGGATTTTTAAATATTTTTTAATTTTAATTATATATTTAAATGAAATGTTTATTTGAGATGGAAAAAAATACAATGTAACTCTATTTTTTATGATTTTTTTTTTGTAAATTTTAATTTTAAAAATATTTATGCGATTGAATTGTCAACTATTGCGAGAGAGTAAAATAAACACTATCAAATTTTGCACCCATTGACCCATCTTGTTATATAATTTCAAAACACACTTGCACAAACATCTAATAAATTACAAAAAGAAAAATTAAAAAAACATTTGAGCACTGAGTTCTCAAAGGCTGAAGTTTAATTTTTATTTTAAATTATAAAAGGGACAAGTCTCGATTGCTCCCTACACTTGGCCATAACATTGGTGACTAAGTGAATAGATTTTATCTTTTTTTTTTTAATATATTAAATAATATATTTTTTGAGAAAATAATTTTCAAAATGATTCTGACATAATCTCGCTACTTAAAATAACGAGATTTGCCACATGTCATTTCGGGAATTATTTCCTAAAAAAGTTAATATTTATTTTTTTTAAATATTAAATCGGAAAATAAATTCTTTTGCGTAATAAATCGGAAAATAAATTCTTTTAATTTATTTTTTTTTAAATGATAAATTGGGAAATAAATTCTTCAGCGTAATAAATCAGGAAATAAATTCTTTTATTGTGGCGAGATTTGCCACGTGTCATTTCGAAAATTATTTTTTCCAAAAAAATATTATTTAATATATTTTTTAAGAAAATGATAAATCGAGAAATAAATTTAATAAACATATACTATACAATGTAATTTTTCTCCACGAGAATCATAAAATTAATTTTAATTAATTTTAAACTGTTTGAGATAGTAATTGCTTGTGTGACTCGAATCAATTGAATCAGTTAGTCTAGTCAACGTAAAAAATGAGTGTTTGATTAACTTATAAATTCAAATTTTAAAATATATTGTACTTAACTGATGAATTTGTTCAGCGTAATATATTAAATTAATACTATTTTATTAGTTTATCTTATTACAACTAAATAAAAAAGATAAAATTATCATTTATCAAGGGCATTTCTATAATTTTTTGATGTAAATTTAACTATTGACTAATTGTAATTTTGAAATAACAGAAGGGTTCGTTTTGTTCGTAAAATTAAATATCGGATGATTTTTTTAGATAATTTTTAAAAGTTTAACATATGTAGAGTCATATTTAATAAACTTAAAAGGTGTTATGAATTTTATCAAAAAATAATATTATCTACAAATGTCACTGATTACCAAAGCTATTTTAATTCTATACAAATATTAATTTTTTAAAAAATATCATTCTATATTTTTTTAATTAAAATTTTAAAAATAAAACTATTTTTTTCATCTGCTCAGGCCACCGATACGTTTTTGTGAAAATCTTCATAAAATGTTTTGCAATTCTTTTATTGGGATTGTAGAAAGAACTTTTTGTTTTTTTGTTTTTAATCCCAAAAAGTAAAGAATAGATCCCCAGTTTTTTTTAAAAAACATAGATTTGGAGGTCTTTAGTTTTAATTTGTAAAAAATTAAATAAAATTTAGTATATTTTTATTGTACTAAACTTAATTTTGTACATATTTAAATGTATAAAGTCAAGCTATCATGCTCCTAAACATAGTAAGAAACTAATAATTGTAAAAGTTGCTCAATTAATAAATTTAGGATATATTTGAGTGTCTAATGTTTAAATTTTAGACTTAAATTTAAAAATATATTTAGATAAATAATTTACAAAATTAGACTAAAATTTTTCAATTGAAATAATATCTCAAAAGGGCAATATATATGTCATGCCCTGAACCCGTAGGTGGGTCCTAAGTATGAATTTAAGTCACCTAACCTATCTCTGTATCAATTTAAACGTACATGATACACTACAAATAAGAGGGTCCGACCCCGTGGGGTACACGGTTACCCTATATACATACACATACCCATCCATACTCATCATATATGTAGCGGAAAATGGTTTTTTATATATAAACAGTATCATACCAAAGTCTATACAAATTAGGATATACATTTCCATAGTACACAACATATCCCAGGTGTCTACAACAACCATCTCGGCAGTCTGGATACCAAAATTCGTACCTAATAGGTACTAGTAGTAGCTACGACACCCTTACTCCCAAATGCTAGGATGCTACTTATGGCTACTTGAGGGACTTGAAATGTTAGAACCCAGAAAATATAAAAAGGAATTTCTGCAAATTTCGTCGACGAAGGCAGTAGACTTTTCGTCGACGAAATTCAAAGATTCATCAATGAAGAGAAGTCGAGAGGTCTGGAAAAGTTTAAATATCAGACTTCGTCGACGAGGCTGCCGACATCCGCAACGAAATCCTTGACTTTTCGTCGACGAAGGTACTTTTCGTCGACGAAAACCGGGCGAGTCAAAGGAGGTATAAAAGGAAAATTACTTTTCTTCTTCATTAAGTTTTTCTACTCTCTTTCTCTCTCTAGATTTCCTATCCGGTCGTTAATAGAATCGGAAATCTGAGGTTACCGAGAGGATCGTGGAGGGATTCTCTACAACTTTTGTGGATCGGAATCTCGGTTCGAGCATTTTTGGGTTTCAGGCCAAAATCGAGGTAAGACTCGATTTTCATTTCTGATTCGGTATATGTGTAGTAGTATGGATTATAAGCATGTTTAGTATTGTGGTTTGTAGATTTCGGAGTCTCGGTTCGTAGTTTTGAGGGCCGTAGAGTTCGTGGTTTGGTTTCGGGTTGAGGCAAGGGGATTCTGTTTATATCAGTTCATTTTAGAAATCAGGATCGGTAAGCCTGTAGGCTACGATCGTATATATGTTTTGACTACTTATTTGGGAAAATCTATCGGATAAAAACATGGGATTTTCGGGTTATAGTTTTCGGGAAAAATTAGGAATTTCGGGTATCATCTCTTATTTGATTGGAAAACCGTTTATGTTACTTAAACTGTATTATTGAGGTGACCGTAATCCATATTTGCATAAACTGTATAGTTGAAATTGTAAACGATATGATTTGCCATAAACCAAATAAGTGTGGTATGTGTGTATGTTTGTATGTTGTTCCAGATATTTGTGAAAAACAGCTATGTGGCGGCTTATTACCGTACACTAAAATGTATAGGGACGTGAGTTCCAAAGTAATTCCAGGTTTTGTGAAACGGCTAGGGGCGGCTAACTACTGTACGTCAAAACGGCTAGGGGCGGCTAACTACCGTACGCCGTAACAGCTAGGGGCAGCTAACTACCATATGCTATGCCCTGTAACGGCTAACTACAGTAGGCAAGAGTGGCCGGCTCTATATCTGGGGTGCGAAATATCACCAGTATGTTTCAGTTGGTCACCGAATGTAGCAATGGACCACAGTGGGCCTAGGTTGACGCAGCGTAGTTTGCACATGGTAACGTAATCGGGTTAGACCAGGTGACCTTGTGTAGTTGCAAGTGTAGCAATGGATTCACAGTGGGCCTGAGTTGGAAACTTTCGTAGTTTAATGTGTTGGAACGTAACCGCTGTGAGACTAGGTGACTTGTGCAGTTGTGAGTAGTGTGACGACACTGACCATATGTATGTATGTATGTATTTGAGTATCGTATGAATTGGAATGGATTTTGTGGAAATACTGGAACTGTATGGAATTGTATGGAAATGTATGGGACTTGTTTTGAAACTGTACGTATGTGTTTCAAATTGTATCGTATGTTTGTGTTATGAAGTATGAAAATGACACTGGTATGCCACACACTAATATAACCTGTTTTCTCCCTTACTGAGAGGTGTCTCACCCCGAATATATACAAATATTTTTCAGGTCCTTCGAGTAGCCGAAACTAGCATCTTAGCATCCGGAAGCGGGGGGTGTGTTTAGCTACTGCTAGTACCTGATAGGTACGAGTTTTGTAACCGAGTTGTCATGATGGATTTTGTAGACACCCGTAGTATGTATAGTATCGTGGGAATGTATAACCTTGTATGGTATAGACTCTGGTATGGTATAGTTTGATGTATAGAAAGACCGTATTTCGCTGCATATTTTGATGAGTATGGACATGTGTATGTATGTATGTATATAGGGCATCCGTTCACCCCACGGGGTCGGACCCTCTTTGCACTTGGTATCATTTAATGTTTTAATTGATACAGAGACAGGTTAGGTTACTTAAATTCACCCCTGGGTCCCATTTTCGGGTTCGGGGCATGATAGCTTGGTATCAGAGCTAACCAGGTTATTAGGTATTGTAGACTTGGTTAGGAGTATTGATGTGTACATACCAGTGTATAGGATGTGGATATGGGTAGAGTTGGTTGTGGGTTGTTCGGTGTCTAGACCGAGAATTGTCGATGGTATTCCGTGTTTTTCCTGGGATGACGATTCCAGTAAAAGTAAGGCAGATCATTGATGACTTTTATGTCGGTGTGATAGGACAAACTTGGACCTAGCAAGAAGTAGTGAACATGATTAGTGTAGATCATTGTGTTAACTGTATGGGTTGTAGGGATTCTAACCAATTCCTATTTTGTTTTCAATATAGAGCCCAAGGATAATAACTTGGAAAGTGGCTCCGTGGAGACGGCAAGTGATGAGTCTCCTTCTGTGTCTCGTAGTATGGCGAGACAGGTGATCCGGGAAATTGGGCGGAGTGTTAGGAGACGCGAGAGCTCTCCTACTGGTGCGGGGTGTACCATCGAGAGGTTCACACGCATGCACCCTTCGACATTTACGGGAGGACTGGATCCGATTGTGGCAGAAGATTGGATTGAGAAGACCGAGAGGATTTTGGGAGTCCTCCACTGCACTGAGAAACAAAAGGTCTTGTACGCTACCTTCCAACTGGCTGGGGAGGCAGGGCGATGGTGGATAGCGGTGAGTCTGCTTGAGAGGCAGAGAACTGGTTCATCTGATATGACGTAGGGCCGCTTCAAGGAGGTATTCTTCGAGAGATATTTTTCGGTCTCCACTCGAGATGCGAAAGCTGATGAGTTTTCAGGCTTGACGCAAGGGACTTTGTCGGTGCAGAGATATGCTTCCAGATACATCGAGTTATCTCGATTTGCACCATACTTAGTTCCGAATGAGCACGAGAAGGCTTGGAGGTTCGAGAAGGGTTTGAGGAAAGACATCCGCCATCTTGTGGGGGTGCTGCAGATCCGTGAGTTTTCTGTTCTGGTGGATAAAGCCACCATAGTTGAGACCGACCTTCGAGGAGATGAGGTTGTACAGGTATAGGGGAAGAGGCCAGTATCTTCTGGTCCTCAGAGTAGTTATCGGCAGGGATCGTGGAAGAAGAAGAAGAGCTATAGTTCCGGGTATCGGCAGAACATCGAGTGGCTGAGTTCTTAGGGGAATCCATCCTCCGCACTGTGTGCGAAGTGCCATAAATGGCACGAAGGCGAGTGTCAACCATTCAAAGGTGTTTGCTTCAACTGTGGCCAGTCGGGCCACACGGCGAAGTATTGTCCGAAACAGAGAAGGATTATGCCTACACAGAGCCAGAACCGTAGGAGTAATCAGGTGCCTCAGGGAAATTATTAGGCAATCATGGCTCCGGCAACGACTCCGGCGAGAGTATATTCACTTACTTCAGCAGATGCGGAACATGCTGGGAACATGGTGACAGGTACCATGTTATTGCTTTTGAATAAAACTGTTGTTTTATTTGTTTCGGGGGCAACCCATTCGTTCATATCTGCTAGTTTTGTGAAATTATGTGAGGCAGAAACCTGTGTGATGAATGAGATGTTGTTTGTGATTACGCCAACTGGGAGTGTATCAGTTTGTAATAAGATGTTAGAAAACTTCCCAGTTGTGATTCAGGATAGACTATTACCAGCAAACCTTGTGGTGTACGACATGTTGGATTTTGATGTTATACTGGGAATGGATTGGTTATTCTCCAGTTATGCGGTGATAGATTGTCGGAAGAAGGTAGTAGTGTTTAGACCTCCTAGGAAGCAGGAGTATGAGTTTGTGGGATCGTGTGTGCGTTCGACGCCACAAATCTTATCGGCACTACAAGCGGGGAGGTTACTCTTGGACAGATGTTAAGGGTACTTAGCTTGTGTGCAGGAACCGCCGCGGGATGAGTTGATAGTCGAGGATATTCGAGTGGTCAGCGAGTTTCCGGATGTGTTTCTAGATGATTTACCCGGTTTACCTCCTGATCGTGAGGTGGAGTTTACGATTAAGTTGCTGCCTGGTAAGGCACCGATCTCTAAAGCTCCGTACCGGATGGCTCCAGCAAAACTTCGGGAGTTAAAGGAGCAGTTACAGGAATTACTGGACAGGGGATTCATTTGACCTAGTGTTTCGCCCTGAGGAGTTCCAGTATTATTTGTGAAGCAGAAGGACGGGTCGATGCGCATGTGCATTGATTACCATGAGATCAACAAAGTGACGGTGAAGAACTGTTACCCTTTGCCTCGTATAGATGATCTATTTGACCAGCTGCAAGGAAAACAAGTCTTTTCAAAGATCGACTTGCGGTCAGGATATCATCAGGTGAGGGTTAGAGCGGGAGATGTAACAAAGACTGCTTTTCGAACCAAATACGGCCACTATGAATTCTTGGTTATGCCATTCGGGTTGACCAATGCGCCGGCAGTGTTCATGGATCTAATGAACAGGGTTTTCCATGAGTACCTAGATCGATTCGTAGTGGTATTCATTGATGACATTCTAGTATATTCGGAGAGTTCGGAAGAGCATGAGTACCATTTGAGGTTAGTGCTATAGAGGTTGCGAGAGAAGAAGCTATACGCTAAGCTGAAGAAGTGTGAGTTTTGGCTAAATCAGGTCGCATTCTTAGGCCATGTGGTGTCTAAGGGCGGTATCTCTGTTGATCCTAGCAAGATCAAAGCTATGGTCGACTGGGCTAGACCGAAGAGTGTGCAAGAGGTTCGGAGTTTTCTCTGACTGGCGGGTTACTATCATCGGTTCGTGGAGGGATTTTCTAAATTGTCTAGACCTCTGAGACGGTTGACTAAGAAGGGGGTGAGGTATGACTGGACTAGTGATTGCGAGCAGTGTTTTCTCGAGTTGAAGCACCAGCTAGTTACTGCTCCGGTGTTGACCATTCCTTCGGGGGATGGGGACTTTGTGATTTATAGTGACGCGTCTCTGAAAGGTTTGGGATGTGTGCTTATGCAGCAGGGTAAGGTAGTGGCGTATGCTTCTCGACAATTGAAAGAATATGAGAAGAATTACCCTATGCATGATTTAGAGTTAGCTTCCGTGATATATGCACTGAAGATCTGGTGACACTATTTGTACGGGGTGCAGTGTGAGATCTTCACGAACCACAAAAGCCTCAGGTACTTTTTCACGCAGAAGAAGCTGAATATGAGGCAAAGGCGGTGGCTAGAATTGATTAAGGACTACGATTATACGATCAACTATCACCCAGGAAAGGCTAATGTGGTAGCAGATGCGTTAAGTCGTAAGTCAGAACATGCAGTAGTATCTGCAGTTGTAGCTCAGCATCATGTCAGGCGAGATCTGGAAAGCCTTGGCGTAGAATTGGTGTTTGGTGATCATCGGGCTTTCATTTCTAGCTTGGTGATTCAACCGACTTTGTTTGAACGTATTAAGGTTGCACAGGCTAATGATGTGGAGTTAGTTGGGATTGTAAAGAAAGTACAGTAGGGTTTGGCTGCGAATTTTAACATCTCTGACAAAGGTGTGTTGAAGTTTGGGACCAGGCTGTGTGTTCCAAACGATGAGGAGATCAGAAAGACGATTCTGGAAGCGCATCATTTTTTGTATACGGTACATCCGAGTAGTACGAAGATGTATCGGGATTTGCGCGAGTCCTTCTAGTGGAGTGGTATGAAGAGGGATATTGCCCGATTTGTGGAGCAGTGTCTGACGTGTCAGCAGGTGAAAGCTAAACATCAGAGGCCGGCAAGGCCGTTGCAACCTTTGCCTATTCCGGTGTGGAAATGAGAGCATATTTCCATGGATTTTGTTACCAGATTACCGACAGCGCTTCATGGGCATAATGCTATTTGGGTAATTGTGGACAAGTTGATAAAATCTGCTCACTTTATACCGATGAAGGTTAACTACCCTTTGGGTAGACTAGCTGATATGTACATGCATGAGATTGTGAGAATGCACAGAGTTCCGGTGTCCATTGTTTCAGATCGGGATCCGAGGTTTACTTCTCGATTTTGGAAGAGCTTACCGGAAGCATTGGGGACGAAGCTTACTTTCAGTACAACGTTCCACCCCCAGACTGATGGACAGTCTGAGAGGACGATATAGATCTTGGAGGATATGTTACGGGCTTGTGTATTGGAATTCGGTGGTAGTTGGATTCAGTTTCTGCCACTAGTGGAGTTTGCCTATAACAACAGCTTTCAGGCTAGTATAGGGATGGCACCGTTCGAGGCTTTGTAGGGTCGGAGGTGTCGATCTCCTTTGTATTGGGATGGGGTCGATGAACGTCAGGTTTTAGGACCTGAACTTGTGTAGCAGGCGTCTGAGAAGGTGGGTTTGATTCGGGAGAGGATTAGATCAACTCACAGTCGACAGAAGAGTTACGCGGATGTTCGCCGCCGTGAGTTAGAGTTCGAAGTGGGAGGTAAGGTATTTCTGCGTATCGCTTCGATGAAGGGAGTAATGAGATTCGGCAGGAAGGGCAAGTTGAGCACGAGGTATATCGGACCATTCGAGGTACTTGAGCGAGTGGGTCCGGTATCCTACAGAGTTGCATTACCTCCAGCACTTTCGAGGGTCCATGATGTGTTTTACGTCGCCATGTTGAGGAGGTACGTGTTGGATCCTTCACATGTTATTAGTTACGATAAGTTGGGAGTCGGGGACACTTTAGCGTATGAGGAGATACCTATTCAGGTTATGGACCGTAAAGTTCAGAAGCTCCGTACCAAAGAGATACCGTTAGTGAAGGTATTGTGGCGAAACCACAAGGTAGAGGAGGCTTCTTAGGAACTAGAAACGGAGATACGCCGGAAGTATCCACAGCTATTTAAGTAGTATTTTGATAGCAGGGTAGTAGGAGTATGTATGTATGTAATACTCTGTTATCGTATTGTATTTAGTGGTTAGTCTTAGGGAGAGTCCTGTAGTATTGTGAGCTCCTAAGGCCGTGTATCTATATGACCACAGTTTTCCTCCGCCATAAGTGAGGGAATGTATGTATTGTAACGGGGCTGCGTATAAATGGCCGCCGTATTCATAGAGTATGTATGTATCGTAACAGTTTGGTATCATGGCCACCGTATTCTCTAGAGTGTGTATGTATGTATTGTAACAAGGCTGCGTATAAATGGCTGCCATGCCCTCTAAAGAATGTATGTATGGATGGTGACCGCTTGGTATCAGTATGTATGTATTGTGACAGCTTGGTATCCTCTAGAGTACGTATGTGTCTATCGTGATAGTTTGGTTTCACTTTAGAGTGAGTATATATGTAGTAGTATGAATGTATTGTAATGAGAGGTTGCAAATTTCGAGGACGAAATTTTTGTAAGGTTACCGCGAGGATCGTGGAAGGATTCTCTACAACTTCTGTGGATCGGAATCTCAGTTCGAGCATTTTCGGGTTTCAAGCCAAAATCGAGGTAAGGCTCGATTTTCATTTCTGATTCGGTATATGTGTAGTAGTATGGATTATAAGCATGTTTAGTATTGTGGTTTGTAGATTTCGGAGTCTCGGTTCGTAGTTTTGAGGGCCGTAGAGTTCGTGGTTTGGTTTCGGGTTGAGGCAAGGGGATTCTATTTATATCAGTTCATTTTAGAAATCAGGATCGGTAAGCCTGTAGGCTACGATCGTATGTATGTTTTGACTACTTATTTGGGAAAATCTATCGGGTAAAAACATGGGATTTTCGGGTTATAGTTTTCGAGAAAAATTAGGAATTTCGGGTATCATCTCTTTTTTGATTGGAAAACCGTTTATGTTACTTAAACTGTATTATTGAGGTGACCGTAATCCATATTTGCATAAACTGTATAGTTGAAATTGTAAACGATATGATTTGCCATAAACCAAATAAGTGTGGTATGTGTGTATGTTTGTATGTTGTTCCAGATATTTGTGAAAAACAGCTATGTGGCGGCTTATTACCATACGCTGAAATGTATAGGGACGTGAGTTCCAAAGTGATTCCAAGTTTTGTGAAACGGCTAGGGGCGGCTAACTACCGTACGCCGTAACAGCTAGGGGCAGCTAACTACCGTACGCTGTGCCCTGTAACGGCTAACTACCGTGGGCAAGAGTGGCCGGCTCTATATCTGGGGTGCGAAATATCACCAGTATGTTTCAGTTGGTCACCGAATGTAGCAATGGACCACAGTGGGCCTAGGTTGACGCAGCGTAGTTTGCACATGGTAACGTAATCAAGGTTAGACCAGGTGACCTTGTGTAGTTGCAAGTGTAGCAATGGATTCACAATGGGCCTGAGTTGGAAACCTTCGTAGTTTAATGTGTTGGAACGTAACCGCTGTGAGACTAGGTGACTTGTGCAATTGTGAGTAGTGTGACGACACTGACCATATGTATGTATGTATGTATTTGAGTATCGTATGAACTGGAATGGATTTTGTGGAAATACTGGAACTGTATGGAATTGTATGGAAATGTATGGGACTTGTTTTGAAACTGTACGTATGTGTTTCAAATTGTATCATATGTATGTGTTATGAAGTATGAAAATGACACTGGTATGCCACACACTGATATAACCTGTTTTCTCCCTTACTGAGAGGTGTCTCACCCCGAATATATACAAATGTTTTTCAGGTCCTTCGAGTAGCCAAAACTGGCATCCTAGCATCCGGAAGCGGGGGGTGTGTTTAGCTACTGCTAGTACCTGATAGGTACGAGTTTTGTAACCAGGTTGTCATGATGGATTTTGTAGACACCCGTAGTATGTATAGTATCGTGGGAATGTATAACCTTGTATGGTATATACTCTAGTATGGTACAGTTTGATGTATAGAAAGACCGTATTCCACTGCGTCTTTTGATGGGTATGGACATGTGTATGTATGTATATAGGGCATCCGTTCACCCCACGGGGTCGGACCCTCTTTGTACTTGGTATCATTTAATGTTTTAATTGATACAGAGATAGGTTAGGTTACTTAAATTTAGCCCTGGGTCCCATTTCCGGGTTCGGGGCGTGACATGAAAAACATTGTACGTACATTTGGGGTGAGACACCTCTCAGTAAGGAAGAAAGCAAGTTATATCAGTGTGTGACATACCAGTGTTATTTTACATACTTCAAAACACTATAAAATACGATACAATTTGAAACATTTTCATACAGTTTCATACATATACATATAGTTCCATACAGTTCCAGTATTTTCACAAAAACCATTCCAGTACATACGATACCCAAAACATACTGTCAATGTCGTCACACTAGTTCGCAACTACACAAGGTCACCTCGTCTCACAGCAATTACATTGCTACATACGCAACTACGCTGCGACGACCGAGGCCTACAGTGATTACATTGCTCCATACGCAACTATACAAGGTCACCTAGTCTCACATCGATTACATTGCTACATACGCAACTACAATGCGACGACTTAGGCTCACAGTGATTACATTGCTACACACGCAACTACGAAGAGACGATTCGGGCCCACAGTGATTACATTGCCATATACGCAACTACACAAGATCACCTAGTCTCACAGCGATTACATCGCTACATACGCAACTATGAAGTGACGTCTCAGGCCCACAATGATTACATTGCCACATACGCAACTACACAAGGTCACCTAGTCTCACCACGATTACATTGCCACATGCACAACTAAGCTGCGACGACCTAGGCCCACAGTGATTACATTGCTACATACGGTGTAGAACACACCCTTCGGTGACCAGCCGAATCATACTGGTGGTATTTCACACCCCGGATATAGAGCCGGCCACTCTCGCCCATGGTAGTTAATCGATACATGGCTGTTTTACAAATCCCTGGAATCATTTTGGAACTCACATTCCTATACATTTCAGCGTATGGTAATTAGCCGCCATATAACTGTTTTACAAATACCTGGAACAATTACATACAATCATACATACCACACTTATTTGGTTTACGGTAAATCATATCGTTTACACATTCAAGTATACAGTTTATGCAAATATGGATTACGGTCATGTAAGAACCAAAACTGTGATAACTGGATTTAAATATTAAGAGAGGGGCAAAATTGAAATTTACCAGGCTTTGTCGACGGAGTCAGATTTTGTCTACGAAGTCAGATTTTGTCGACGAGAAAAGCACACACTTCGTCAACGAGGTGTGTGCTTTTCTTGTCGACAAAATTCAGAGACTCGTCGACAAGGAGAAGCCAAGGAGTTTCAGAAAATGGGAATATCAGGATTCGTCGACGAGACCACCAATTCATCGACGAGTTCAGTGAAATATTCGTCGATGAAGGTACCATTTCGTCGACGAAATCGAGCCGCGTCAAAGGGCTATAAAAGGAAATTTCCATTACTTCCAAGCTAATTAACTTAGAAAAATCTCTCTCTCTCTAAACTCTCTTTACTCTCCTCCTCTCTAGATTTCTTCGCCGATCGTTGACGAAATCGGAAAATGGAGGTTACCCAGAGGATCGTGGAAGGATTCTCTACAACTTCTGCTGATCGGAATCTCGTTTCAGAAGTTTTCGGGTTTTGGCGAAAAATCGAGGTAAGGCTCGGTTTTCATTTGTGATGTGGTAGTTTTGTAGAGGATGGTCTTATGAGTATATTTTGTACTGTGATTTGTAGGTTTTGGAACTCGGTTCGTTGTTTAGGAGCCTTGGAGTTTGGGATTTGTTATACGGGGTTAAGGTAAGGGGAAATTGTGTTATATTGGTTATTTTTTAAATCGGACTTGGTGGAACTGTGGTCCAAGGTCCTATGTGTGTTTTGACTACTCATTTGGGGGGATCTAACGAGGAAAACTATGGGTTTTTCATTATTGCAGTTTTGGGAAAAAGGGGGCGACGGGCTGAATCCCGGGTTTTGTTGAAAATCGAGTATATGTGTGCTTTATATTGTGATATTGGGATGGTCGTGCCTTGACTTTGTTTAAACTGTATTTTTTTGGAAAAACCATGATTTAGATTACCAAATGAGTGTGGTTTGTTTGGTTATATGAGCATGCATGTGTGCGTGATATGCGGAATTGCTGATGGGACCGCGATTCGAATGATTCCAGAGACTGAGAGTGACCGACTCTATATTCGAGGGCGTGTGTTTATCGCCTGCCACGTAGGCAAGAATGATCGGCTTTATATCCGAGGGCGTGAGCTTATCCCGGAAGATCAGGCCGAAGGGTGTAAATCCACCAGTTAGCGCCGGTACGATGCCATGGGAGTCGAGGACTAGCCATGTGCCGGTGGCGCCGGGCTTCACGGGTTGGCTACGGGCCAGTGTCGGACCGGCTTCAGGCCGAAGGGTGTGATGACACTAGGATTGCTGATCATGTGTTGTGTGTGCGTGTATGCACTGTGTAAATTAGTACTGGATTTGCATTTAATTGCGTGTATGTTGCATCATGATAACACTCAAATGCCACACACCGATATAACCTATGTTCTTCCTTATAGAGAGGTGTCTCACCCCTGCTGTACGTACATTTTTTACATGTCCTTCGAGTAACCGGAACTAGCGTCCTAGTGTAGGGAGCGTAGTGGCCGGTGTACTGCGTTAGCGCTTAGGTAAGTGCTAGGACTGTAGTTTGTTGGGTTGCCATTTTGAGTTGTATTTGGGCACCCAGTTTGTACGTTTTGTCAGAGCCATGTTCTGCTCTTGTATAGACTCTAGTACATATGTTGATATAGAATGACTTTTTCCGCTGCGTATATGATTGTGTCTTGGATGTGTTTAGGGTGCCTAGGAACCCCACGGGGTCGGACCCTCATCCATTATACTGTATCTGTGATGATTTGTATGATACAGGGACAGGTTAGGTTATATTTTCACCCCTGGGTTCCATTACGGGGTTCAGGGCGTGACAGCTCACCTCAATAATACAGTTTTAACGTAACTAACAGTTTTCCAAACCAAGTAGAGATGATACCCGAAATCCCTAATTTTTTCGAAAAACTATAACCCAAAAATCCAATATTTTTACCTGATAGATTTTCCCAAATAAGTAGCCAAAACATACATACGATCGTAGCCTACAAACTTACCGATCCTGATTTCGAAAATAAACTGATATAAATAGAATTCCCTTACCTTAACCCGAATTCCAACTATGAACTTTACGGTCCTCAAAACCTACGAACCAAGACTTTAAACCTACAAACCACAGTACAGTACATGCTTAAGATCCATACTACTACACATATACTAAATTAGAAATGAAAACCGAGCCTCACCTCGATTTTAGTCCAAAACCCGAAATCCTCCGAAACGAGATTTCGAGCCACTAGAAACGTAAAGAATCCTTTCCTAATCCTCGTAGTATCATTGGATTTACGAATCGGGCAACGATCGACAAAGAAAACTAGAGAGAGAGAGTGTAGGGGGAGTTATAGGGAGAGAGAGACGGTTTGGGGAAAACGTAGCCCCAAAGCAACCCAAAAATACCTTTTATAGGCCTTTGACTCGAGGGGATTCGTCGACGAATTGAGGTTGTGACAACTCGAATGAAAATGGAATTTAAATTATAAAGAGGGAGGAAAAATGGAAACGGGAACAGACGGAAAACTGCCAAGTTTCGTCGACGAACACAGGGCTTCATCGACTAGAAAATACCGAGAGGCAGTTTAGGTTGTTTTGAATTTTGTCAACGAACACAGGGCTTCATCGACGAATTTACTGAAGGATTCGTCGACGAAGTGACATGCCTCATCGACGAATCTGATAGTATAAATAGTGGAAAACCGGGATATTTTGTCATTTTCAGCGCCCCTCTCTCTCACGACTCTCTCTCACTTCTCTCTTCGATTCTGGACCAGTTTTACGCCGGATCGACAATCTGAAATCACCACGATGCTCCTAGCGAAGTTCTCTACGAGTTTGCTGGAACGAATCGTTAGGAAAAGCGAGTTGGAAATTATCCCTGAGTTGAGGTAAGGTTTTTTAAGCCAAATTAGACTTTATGATAGTTATAAAAAATGATGTACGTATGAAAATACTGAGATTTAATACTGGAAATTTTCAGTTTCAGGGTATTGAGCAGGAAATCCTACGGGGGTCAGGGTAGGATATTTTAGGAGCTTTCTTAGTAGTTAGGTAAGGGAATAAACTAAAGTAGTTAATTTTCATGTAAATTATGATTAATTATGAGTAAATTTATTTTTAGAAAAGCTTATGTTATAATTGTTTATTACGAACGAAATGTACAATTGGGAAAATACTGCTATGATGATTAAAATGTATATGTATGTATGAGATGTCAGAAAAACATGATTTTGGAATATGAAGTATGACTTTTAACAGCACATGCGTGGCATGAATATTATTTTACGTGAAATGTATTATGATATGAAGGATTTTACGAACAAAGTATGATTTCAGGTATTATGAAAAGATGAGTTATGTTGTGATGAATTTGACGAATATACAATAAATGATTTATTTTTAGAATATATATATATATATACCTAAAACGATTTTGGCGCGAGGCCATGTATTTATATTATCGGTGCGAGGCCGTATTTATGTTATCGGCACGAGGCTGTATTTATGTTATCGGCTCGAGGCCGTATTTATGTTATCGGCGCGAAGCCATATTTATGTTATCGACTCGAGGCCGTATTTATGTTTTTGGCACGAGGCCGCTATATGTTATCAGAACCCGGATGTTAGTTTAGTTCAGTTTAGGAGCTCGGTACCGTAGCTATATATAGATCAGATATTTATGTTCAGATTAGTACTAACCATCCCACGAGGGGATGAGAGATGGATAGTTGATGTGACTTTCAGTAGAGTGTGGACGTCCACCTGGTAGTCCGGATCAGGGTGTGGCGGGCCCATCGTACTTACAGACATATTTGATTCGACAGTGGTCGGCCAGCCATTGTCGGGTCCCGCCTTCGGGCTGCACAACCCGTCATGGGGGGTAATACATGACACCAGCTAGCTATTCATCCTAGGTATATTTTTAGTATTACAGTTATAACATATGTTTTATATATGTTATGATTTATTAACGAATATGAAATTATATGATTATTCAGTATAAAATGATGAATGTTTATAGTGTTATGAAATGTACTGTATACGTATAAGTGTCTTAAATATTCATGTTGCCACACAGCTATATTTAGTTTATTTTCCCTTACTGAGAAGTGTCTCACCTCCGAACTTAATTAACTTTTCAGGAAACCTAGAGAAATCGGCGGGTCAAGGCCGCCGTTGAGTGAGTGGAGCTTCTCTACTAGAAGGGTAAGCGTTGAACTAGGATTAGGAGATTTTTGTTGTAAGGTCCTAGTGTCATTTTTGACTTTTTGAAAGATTGTAAATAAATACAGTATTTTGGGAATGTAAATAACTCTGGTATTATCTTTTGTGATTGGATGTTTGAGATTTTATGTTTACTGCTGTTTCGGCTTTCGCTGTGATTGACAGGTGTCCCTATTACCCATGGGTTCGAGTTGACCATTTTATCTAATATATTACATTTTATGTTAAGAAATTGAGGGACATTACAGAGGTTCTCGTCGACGAATTCTTCACTAGCTTCGTCGACGAGCCAGATATTTCACATTTTCCTGGACCTCTTGGCATTCACTCGTCGACGAGCTTTTGAATTTCGTTGACGAGAAGCCTTCAACTTTTGTCAACGAATTATGGTCTCGTCCACGAAATCTGTGAAATTCCATTTTTACCCCTCTTTACATAATAAGTCCATATATCACGATTTGAGTTCTTACAATATATATTAATAGTTGCCAAAAAATAAAAAATCTTTTGATAGTATTCAAAGTGCAGACTTGTGAATTTTAAATTTTTTGTAAATTTAAATAAAAACAGAAATTTAAATTTAAAACTTGAAGTTTATATTCATAAACACATAATTGAAAAAATTATCTTTGCCACCATGAGTTAAAAAATCAAAATGATCTTTTTTACAATCTTTTTAAGACTTATAAATTTAGAACTCTATTAATTTAGTATTAGTATTTGAACATTAAAATTTTAACATTTTAAGTGAAATAAGATCTTCATCTTTAAAATGAAAAAGGAAAAAAGATTATATTTTTTATTTTGATAAATTAAAAAATGAAAAAGATCTATGTTTTACATTTACATTTGTAAACTCTAATAGAAAAAAAAATTAAATGATATTTCTAAAATATCTCACATGCAAACTGTAACGTCCCTCAATTTCTTAACATAAAATATCACATAATAAATAAAATGGTCAACCCGAACCCGTGGGTAGCGGGGACACCTGTCAAACACAGCAGAAAACCTAGCAGCAGTAAACATAAAATCTCAAACATCCAATCATAAAATATAATACCAGAGCATTCTATACATCCTCACATACATCCAAATATCTCTAGGGTCAAACACAAAATAATTCTGACGCTAATACAACATCTTACCCTTCTCACAGGGTAATCTCACTAGCTCAACGGCGGCCCTGACCCGCCAGTCTCTCAGGAGCTCCTGAAAAATTAATTAAGTTTGGGAGTGAGACACTTCTCAGTAAGGGAAAATAAACTAAATACAGCTGTATGGCAACATGAATATTTAATGCATTTGTACGTATACAGTACATTTCATAATTCTAAAAACATAATCATATCGTACTGGGTAAACATATATTTTCACATCTGTTAATAAATCATATCATACATAAAATCATCTATTATAACTGTAGTACTGAAAACAAACCCAGGATGACTAGCTAGCTGGTGTCATGTATTACCTCCCATGACGGGTTGTGCAGCCCGAAGGCGGGACCCGACAATGACTGGCCGACCACTGCCGAATCAAATATGTCTATAAGTACGATGAGCCCGCCACACCCTGGTCCGGACTGTCAGGTGGACGTCCACACTCTACTGAAAGCCACATCGACTATCCATCTTCCATTCCCTCGTGGGATGGTAGCACTAATAAGGCCTTGTGCCAAAATGAACCCATAGCTACGGTACCGAGCTCCTGGTCTGAACTAAACTAACATACTGATTGTGAAAACATATAATACATGATCACACGTAACATCATTATGGCCTCGTGCCGAAAACATAGATACGGCCTTGCGCCGAAATCATACATATGGCCTCGCGCCAAAATCATAGTAAATATGGCCTCGCGCCAATAATATAAATACGGCCTCGTGCCGATAACATAAATACATGGCCTCGCGCCAATAACATAAATACGGCCTCGTGCCGATAACATAAATATATGGCCTCGCGCCAAAATTGTTTCAGGTATATATATACTGAAAATACATCATTTATTACATAATCGTCAAAACCATCACAACATAACTCATATTTTCATAATACCTGAAATTATGCTTGGTTCGTAAAATCTTTCACATCATAATATATTTCACATAAAATAATATTCATGCCACACATATGCTGTTAAAAGTCATACTTCATATTCTAAAATCGTGAATTCCTTACATCTCATACATACATATACATTTTAATCATCATAACAGTATTTTCCCAATCGTACATTTCACTTGTAATACACAATATAACATATGCTTTTCTGAAAATAAATTTACTCATAATCAATAATAATTTGTATGGAAAATTACTGCTTTAATTTATTCCCTTACATGACTATTGAGAAATTCCTTAGGACCCAAAATTTCACGCCCTTGGCGCCCGAAATCTAATTCCTGCAATTTACATTTTCCCCAGATTAATTAATCTATTTCTCCAAAATAATACTCATCTAGCCTTCCTTAGGCTCCATATACCTCAAATTAATATTTAAACTATTATTTAATATCCATACTTAATTTTCCAAATTTTGCCTGCAGGTCCCAAAATTACACTCGCAGCACTCACCTGAGCCCTAAATTTCAGAAATCCTACTTCAGTCCTAGATGATTAATATTTTAGTATTTCTAAATTAAGGCTAATTAATTAAAAATAAGCCCTTTAATAATCGCCGCACCTTAAATTTGAAATTTTGGCCCGACACCCCCACGAGAATTCCGTCCTACTAGCCTTGTAGAGAATCATCCTTAGATTCTCATGGTGGCGTCCGTTCGTCAATTGGGCTTGTATTTTGCAAGAAATTAAAGAAAAAGAGGAAAATGGCTTACCCTAGGGAATACGTTTACGTTGCTCCTACCACCGATCTGCTTCGGTAGAAATGTCGGCAGCGGCGAATGGAGTCCAGTGGTATTTTCAGATTTTCGATCAGGTGAAAATCCATCACGAAATCGAGAAGAGAGGGAGAGAGAACGTGAGGAGAGAGAGAGAGAGATTGCAGGTTGCAGGAAATAGTATAAAGAAAAGAAAAAATAAAGAAGAAGAAGAAGAAGAAGAAGAAGATAATCTTGGGGGGGGGGGGGGTGAATTTAAATTACAGAATCCACCTGAAGCTTCAGGTGGTTAACATATAATAATAATAATAATAAATTTAATTATTATTATTAATAATATATTTTATAAATAAAATAAAAATAAATTTTAATTAATTAATTTTTTATTTTTCTTTTTAAATTCATTTAATTAATTAATTAATTAATATATATTTTTTTAATTAATTTTTTTATTTTAATTTTTAATTTTATTATTTATTTATTTATTTATTTTTTTGAATCATTCTATTAACCTTTTATATCTCTTTTTTTAGGGTTTTTACACAAACCCCTATGTATTTATTAATTCATAATCATTTTTTGAAAAAGGTAATGCAAAAATATTTAATCATTTATGATTTTCATATTTTAAAGCAAATCTCGTTGGATGAACCAGCGAGATTTGACACGCGTCCAAAGTCGCCTTATTTATGTAGCGAGATTTAACAAATTTCGCTAGATCAAGTAACGAAATTATATTAAGGTTATAACAAATATTGTTGGACCAAGCGAGATTACTTTAGGGTTATTCGAAAATTATTTTCGCATATTATTTAATACATATATTTTTAAAAAAAGGTATATTGGGAAAAAACTCGTAAAATGACGCCACCCGCTCAAAGCTCAAGCCATAACCCCTACACAACACAGACCGTACCCCGCGCCTCTCTCTCTCTCTCCCTCTCCCTCTCCCTCTCTCATACACACACATCGACACCGACGCACGCTCATACCCGCGCACTGTTGCCCTCTGTTAATTTCTTCCTGCTCATTCAATATATTCGATCGATCTCGCAATCTAGCCATCGGAATCGGCGAAGACGATTGCAGCGTGGGGAGCATGTCGCGTGAGAGACCCAAACGAGGGACGCTACCTCCCGCACAGGAGGTATGAATTCTATTGACTTTGAAGACTCCCTTTTTATGATTTTATTGATGATTATGCTTCTTAATATCAAATTATGCACCATACCTATTGATTTGGGTTGCTGTTCTTTAATCATTATGGGTTCCGATTGTTTTATTGACATATGATCGTGTATAGATGTTTAGGTTCGTCAATTATGAATCCTAATAGTCTGTTTGGTTACTGAAAAGAAAATTAAATAAGCTATAGAGTTGAACTATATTAGTTTTTTATTTTTGTTTTTGGGTACATTTGAAATAAAAATGCTGTTTTAAGAGGATATTATTATTATTATTATTATTATTATTATGTTTTGGTAAATTGGTTTTCAGTAAGTTCAATGACAGACTTACATTCATTGAATATTTAAGAAGATATTCAAGTATGCAGTTTGTGGAACTAAATAATAGAAAAATGTTGATAGAATTGCAATATTATTTAGAGAATATATTATTGTGGATAATTTGTTTGGACTTTGCTGCTGTTATGGTTAATTTTGGAACAGTCATGGTTTTTAGTTGTCTTGGGAAGGGAAAAAATTATAATTTTGCATTGCACATTTACATTGTTTGAGCTTTTAAAATGCAGAATATTGAGAAATTGGAGAAAGTTGTAAATGATGGCAATTCTTATGGAGCTCAGCAGATGTACAAGTCTATTAGTGCGAGGTATTTTAGAATTTATCTGGTTTTGATTTATGCATTGAAGTAAAAGTGTAACTTACCCCATGCTATCCTTATATTTAATTATTGGCTGCGTCAACACAATTATTGTACACCTATGGTACAACAGCAGTGGTTATTCATGTTGTTGAAATCAGTAGTTTGGTATGAATACCCTTGTTGGTGCCAAGATCTGATAGGAGCGGTCAGATACAGATGCTCTCGAGTTTCCTTTACCTTGTTGTCTTTGTTGGATGTTTTTGTTTGTTTTGATCATTTGAACAAACCTTGTCAATAATGAAAATATGCTTATATTTTAGGTTTGTTTAATTGTCACAGATATGTTGCTGCTCAGAGATATTCTGAAGCATTGGACATCCTCCACTCGGGATCCTGTATTCAGCTGAAACATGGACAGGTTATATACTTTCTAGGTTTGATATTCCTATAACTTTTGGGTGAGAGGTTGCTAAAATGTGTGCAAAAACATGTGGATTTTTCCAACTGTATCCATCTGTTAACCATATTGGTGCGATTTAAAAGTGGGCTTCATGGTGATCTCTCTAAGTTGACATTAGGTTGCTTTTGAGTTTGACTGGCTAGTAGCTACTATGGGATATCAAAGCTTGTTAATTGGATTCATGAAATTACAATTTTCTGCACAACAGTATAATTTACAGGTCAGCTGTTTCGGATTGATGCTGTGTTAGATCAATGAGAACTTCTAAAGAACCAGCATATTATGTTGGTTTTCTGGTCACCTTGTTTTTTTGTCATTGCTATTGGAAGATGCATCTTGAAGTATTCTTCTTCATTTTTTATGCAACGTAAACTATTTTTTTGATAGAAAAAGAATATCCTTCATAGAGAAGAGAAAGAATTACAAAGAATGGAGGTTGGAGGATAAGTGTCATAGTCCGACATTGGATGTTTACTAGGTAAATCTTGGACTTATAAGGATGGTATGGGATTTAACTATATAAGGCGCCTTTTATAGGATAAAACCATGAGGCGGGCCAAAGCAGACAATGCCCCACTGGAGTTGGCTCGAGTATGCTACAACAAGACAATAAGAAATCCTCCTAGGAAAAAACACTAGAATACAATTACAATAAGGCCATCCTCTTATCTCTCTGGAGATAAGACAACAAAATTATTTTAAAAAACCCCAAGAGTTTGCCAAGGAAGCAAGGAAAACAATTCTATCTCATAATAAATGGGAAGGGGTTGTTTTGCTATTAAAAACCCTTGCATTCCTTTTGTTTCACGATGTCCAAAAAAGTGCAAAAATAGCTCATATCCACAAAACCAATTAATTTGTACCCCTCATAGAATACCCCCCAACCAAAAAGTGTCATGAGTTTGTGCTAGTGCCATCATCTCTTCAAAAATTGAGAACCCATTGGTTTAAAGCTGTTTAGCCACCCTACAATGGAGAAATAGATGCTCACTTGTCTCACTTGACTCTAAATACATAATGTAGATACCCAAACTAATAGCCTTGAAGTTTGGAAATGCTTAGGTGATAACGGAATTATATGGTTAACTAATTTATTTAATACAATTATAAATACTAAGAAAATGTCAAATGAATGGAGGAAAAACACTTTAATACCTATATACAAAAATAAAGGAGATATTCAAAATTGTAATAGCTATTGTAGAGTTAAACTTATGACTCATATGATGAAACTATGGGAAAAGGTAGTTGAACAAAGATTAAGGTTAGAAACGAAGGTCTAAGAAAATCAATTTGGTTTTATGCTTGGGAGATCTACCACAAAAGCTATATATCTTTTTAAGAAGATTAATGGAAAAGTTTAGGAAAAGAAGCGGGACTTTCATATGATATTTATTGACCTTGAGAAAACATATGATAGGATACCTAGGGAAGTTCTATAACGGGTTTTAGAAAAAAAGGGTGTATGTTGTAGGTATACTGATGTCATTAAGGATATGTACGATGGAGTAATTGTAATGACCCGAAATTTCTACCATTTTTTTTTTCTATATCTCATGATAATCATAATAATAAAGTCAACCCATACCCATGGTGGAGTACTGGGAATACTCCTGTTCATATTCACATTCTATCTATGTAGTGGAAAACATAACACACCTAAACTTTATATACAATACCAAAGTGCTAGAGTCTCCAAAATATACATACATACTTCCCAAAAATCCATCAGAAATCCTTAGCATTAAACAAACATAACCCCAGTCCCTCAACAAAAACACATACCCTGGAATCCTGAAGCTACAACTCTACTATCTTGGAGCTCGCTCCGCTTGGCTACCTAGATTACTTGAAATGTTTAAGATTCTTGGGGTGAGACACCTCTTAGTAAGACGGAATAAGTTAACACCAGTGTGTGGCAGATGAGTTTTACACAAATAACATAACTATTAGTTTAAACTGTAACTAAGATAGCAGTTAAATGTAAATACGTATCATAACTCACACCTATAATATTTAGAATACACGTTTTTTTATTTGAACGTACTTCTAGCTATAATTCATAGTTTTTGTTTCTGTAAATCTACGTATATATATATATATATATATATATATATATATATAACTGTGAAAATTTTCCTGGATGGATAACTGTAATCATGAATTAACCCCGCATGATCGAGTTGTGCGGCCCATGGGCTGGACTTAACTATGGCTGGCTTATCAGATTAAGTCAAACTATAACTCGTCTATAGTACGATTGATCTGCTCAACCTGGTCCAGACTGCCAGGGAGCTTCTCTACTTTTTACTGAGGCACAATCAATTGCCATTACCACACTCTATCTGAGATGTGTTGTTGCACTATCTATACTGTATTAGCTCCGGTACCGTGTTCTGTGTTCTGTTCTGGTCCATTAGGGTTTTGATATTGTATAATACTATTTCTATATATTACTGTTTTACCATGATTTTGTAATAATTGTAATACCATGATTTTGTAATAACTGTAATACCATGATTCTGTAATAACTGAAATATCATGGTTCTGTAATATCTATAATATCATGGTTTTGTAAAAGCTTTAATATCATGGTTCTGAAAATCTTTAATATCATGGTTCTGTAAAAGTTATATAAAATTATGTATCAAATTTCTGTACTAAACTAGTATTTCTCATGCCGCACAATTTGAGTAATGCTCATAATACTATATTTTGTATGGGAAAACTGTATTTTACTACTGTATGGGAAAGTTATATTTTCTACTGTATGAAAATAATATATTATCTATAGGGTTTTTCTTGTGACCCAAATTTATGAAATTTCCCGAATATGCATATCATTTGAAAAATCATAAATTTCCATGCCCATAATTTCATATCCTGTAATATCTAGAAAATCATATACTGATATTTCATAATCTTATACTATACTTTAACAGGAAAAATTTCTAAAACTAACTGGCATAACTTATTCCCCTTACATGTTTATTGAGAGCGCCTGCAAGTATCCTAGATCGACGCCCACGGCGTTCGCACAACCCTTGTATTCACAAACCTTGCCTTAATCAGTTCAACTCCAGAATAATAATCATATTTACATTTCCTAGGTCCACAGATTCCAAAACTAGTTAAACTGTAAAACAATTAATAATTCATCTCTCTTACCTCAGCCTTGGAGTGGTGCCTGGAATGCCTAATTCAAAAATCTGCTCCGATTAACTGGCTATGGGTTGCTCCTAGGACCCCGTAGTGGTGTCTGATCATCATTTTGAGCTAAAATTGGAGATAAATCAAAGAGAGAAGGGAGAGAAAGCCGCAGCCTAGGAGTGAGGAGAGAGAAAGATTTTATTTTCTTAAAAAAAAAAAGAGTTGCAGGATGCTATGTAGAGGCTATTGCCAGACAAAACCGTCGATGGTTTGGCTTTTTAACCAAACATTTTCAGTGTTTTACCCTTAATCGAGCCGCAATAATTACAAAACTCTCGACGGTTTTCTGCACCCCCCCCCCCAAACCGTTGATGGTTTGGTCTACACCAAATTCCTTATTTTCTCTGTTTTTCTTATTATTTCTATTTTCCGGGTCTCTACATTTTCCCTTATAAAAATTTAATCATCGAAATTTGCTATCTATCTTATGTATCAATCTCTGAGGGAAAAAAACTTACTGTAATTTTATTAATTACCCTCATTTATGGCGGAGGAATACTGTGGTTACAATAGGGTCTTGGGAGATTACAATCAATTGCAAAAAGAAAATTTTTCCGAAACCATTTACAACCTAAAATCAAAAACACTAACTACCCTACACTGTACAAGTCAATAAATATATATTGTCATTTACTTTTACTCTTACTCGCTTAGCTCTGGGCTCCACTAAATTTCACTAGTGGGATCCTTTTAGTGCGTAGCTCTTGTTCCTTTCGATCCAGAATCTGCACTGACATTTCTTCATATGACAGAGTATCTCTAAGCTCTAGTGCTTCATAACTGATCACTTGTGAGGGATCTATGACGTACTTCCTCAATATAGATACATGGAATACATCGTTGATCTTAGACAGCACCGGTGGTAATGCTAACTTGTAGACAATTGGACTCACTCTCTCCAATATCTCAAATGGTCCAATAAACTTAGGGCTCAACTTACCCTTTTTCCTAAATCTCATTACTCCTTTCATCGGTGCAACTTTCAAGAGCACATGGTCCCCCACACCAAACTCCTGCTCTCATCGGCGGGTGTCGACATAACTTTTCTGTCGACTCTAAGCTAATTTGATTCTGTCTCCGATGAGCCTAATCTTTTCTAGCGTTTGCTGAACAATCTCTGGCCCCAACATTTGCCTTTCACCAATTTCATCCTAATATACTGGAGACTGGCACCTCCGACCATACAATGCCTCATATGGCGCCATCCCAATATTGACTTGATAGCTGTTGTTATAAGCAAATTCAACCAGTGGTAAATATTAGATCCAACTACCCCCAAAGTCCAGTACGCAGGCCTGTAACATATCCTCCAATATCTGTATGGTCCTCTCTGTCCGTCTATTGGTTTGAGGATGAAATGCTGTGTTGAACGTCAGTTGAGAACCCATGACCCTTTGCAAACTCTTCCAAAACTGAGATTTGAATCGTGGGTCTTGGTCCGATACAATGGATACTGGCACACCATGGAGTCTAACTATCTCCTGTATGTACAGCTCTGCCAATCTACTCATGGAGTAGTTAACTCTGATGGGAAGAAAGTGGACAGTCTTCATCAATTGGTCAATGATTACCTAGATGGCGTCCTGTCCATGTAATGCTGGTGGTAATCCTGTGACAAAGTCCATCGAAATGTGTTCCTACTTCCACTTGTAGATGTGAAGTGGCTGCAATGGTCCCGTCGGTCTCTGATACTTAGCTTTCACCTGCTGGCATGTCAAACACTGCTCCACATATTCAGCGATTTCTTTCTTCATATTACTCCACCAAAAAGACTCCCATAGATCCCTGTACATTTTAGTGCTTCTTGGGTGCACTGTATAAAGGGATCGATGTGTTTCCTTTAGGATAATTCTTTTAATTTCAGTATCAGCAGGCAACAAAGTTTAGCTTGGAACCTCAAAGTTCCATCATCTGAGATATTAAATTCTGCTTCCTGACCATTCTGCACTTTATCCATAATCTTTACTAATTTTGGATCTTTCATCTAAACAACTTTAATTCTTTCCTGTAATGTGGGCTGTACAACCAGATTAAAGATGAATGCTTGATGATCACCTTTTATAAGCTCCACCCCGAGTTTTTCTAAATCCATTTTGATTTGATGCTACACCACCACTACTGATACTAAGGCACTCCATGATTTCCGACTCAAGGCATCAGCTACCACATTTGCTTTTCCTGGGTGGTAACTGATGGTGCAATCATGATTTTTAATCAACTCTAACCACCTTTTCTGCCTCATGTTTAGCAAATGAGCTATAACTCTCCACTGCTGCATCAAAACACACCAGAGCCTTTTGTGTGACGCATCACTGTAAATTACAATGCCCTCTTCTCTCGAAGGAATCGTTAGAACCGGTGCAGTGATGAGTCGCTGCTTTAATTCCTGAAAGCTCTGTTCACACTCATCTGTCCAGTTAAACTTTACATTCTTCTTGGTCAATCTGGTCAAAGGACCTGATAATTTAGAGAATCCCTCCACAAACCGGCGATAGTATCCTGCTAATCCCAAGAAACTCCCGATATCCTGCACATTTTTCGGTCGTGCCCAGTCCACTATCACCTCAATCTTACTCGGATCCACAAAGATGCCACCCCTAGATACCACATGTCCAAGGAAAGTGACTTGCTTCAACCAGAATTCACACTTCTTGAATTTTGCATACAACTTTCTTTCTCTTAGTATGTGTAGAACTGTCCTCAGATGATCCTCGTGCTCCTCGAAGCTCCTTGAATATACCAGAATATCATCAATAAGGACTATAACAAACTGATCTAGTTACTGATGGAACACCCTATTCATCAGATCCATAAATACGGCAGGAGCATTCGTCAGTCCGAACGGCATAATCAGAAACTCATAATGGCCATACCGAGTTCGGAACGCTGTCTTTGGAATATCCTCCACCCTGACGTTTACTTGATGGTATCCAGATTGGAGATCAATCTTTGAGAATGTTTGTGTCTCTTGTAGTTGGTCAAACAAATCATTAATGTGGAGAAGTGGGTATTTATTCTTGATGGTCACTTTATTGATTTCTCTGTAGTCGATGCACATTCTCATCGACCCATCCTTCTTTTTCACTAACAATACCGGCGCTTCCCAAGGTGACACGTTGGGCTTGATGAACCCCTTGTCCAATAGTTCCTATATCTGTTCTTTCAACTCTTTCAATTCCGCTGGATCCATTTTGTACGACGCTTTAGAAATTGGCGCTGTTCTCGGAGATAGGTCGATAGTAAACTCAACCTCACGATCAGGAGGCAGTCCCGACAGATTCTCCAAAAACACGTCAGGAAAATCTTTCACTATTGGAATATCTTCTAACTGAATTTCCCTTCCGGCGCTTCTTTTACACAGGCCAGGTACCCCTGGCATCCCTCCAAAAGCAATCTCATCGCCTGAATAGCTGACAAAATCTGTGGTGGGGAACACACACATGTCCCCACAAATCGGTACTCCTGCTCTCCTGGAGGTCTGAATACCACTTTTCTCTGATGACAATCAATATTCGCATAGTTGACAGCTAGCCAGTCTATTCCCAGAATTACCTCGAAACCATGCATATTTAGAACTACCAAGTTAGCTGACAAAGACCTTCCCTGAATACTGAGGGGACAATCTTTGAGTACCTTTCTTCACAACACTATGGTCCCAGTTGGTGTAGCCATTGATAAACTAACATCTAATGATTGAGTTTCTATACCACATCATAAACTCTCGGGCTATGAAAGAGTGAGTCGCTCCTGAATCAAATAAAAGAATAGTTTTATACGACAAAATAGGGATAATACCTATCACTACATCACCTGCCGCTTTAGCGTCTCCCGGTATCAGAGCATAGACCCGTGCCGGGGCGGTGTTCCTCTGCTGATTTCCTCGGAGTGCTTGATTGTTTTCCCAGAATTGTCTAGGAGCGGGAGGATTAACTAGCTGTGCTCTGTAGTCTCTCGCAATATGTCTGGGTCTCCCACAATGATAGCAAACATTCTCTCTCACACGACATTCCCCCACGTGCCTCCTATTACATTTGGGATAAATCGGGTAGGTTTGAGTCCCCTAATACACCTGCCTTCCTATCTCCTGTCTCTGCTTCCCACTGTTCCTCCTTCTCGGACCTTGGCTAGATCCCGCCTGAAACCTAATAGGCGTAGGCCTCTTCCTCTGACTTTGCCGCTCTATGCCTCTCTATCAACTGGTCTCGGCTACGGTGACTTTATTTTTACCAACTCAGAAAAATGTCGTATCTGCAGAACCACCACCTGCTCATACACCTCCTATCTCAGCCCCCTTTCAAATCTCTGTGCCTTCCTGAACTCATCTGGGATCATGAAGGAAGCAAAATGGAACAGCTCCGCAAATTTTGCAGCGTACTGTGACACTGTCAATTAACCTTGAGTCAAATTCAAGAATTCCTCCATCTTGGTATCTCTAATGGAGGCAGAAAAGTAGCAGTCATAAAAGATTTTCTTAAATCTCCCCCAAGACGGTGCTACTGGTGCTGACCTCTGCTCCTCTAGGAGTTTCACCGCTGACCATCACCGTTCTGCCTCCTCTGTCAACTTGAAAGTGGCATACAACACTCTCTGTTCGTTGGTGCAATGCAGTATTGTTAGGATTTTCTCAATCGCCTGTAGCCAATTTTCTGCCTTAATCGGATCTGCGTTTCCTGAAAAGGTTGGAGGAAACTGTTTGATCGAACTGCCCTGATCAGCTGATGGACAATCCTGTTCTTTAGAATTTCGGGCTATTTTTGCTATCACCGCTGAGCAACACTACATAGGACTATATCAGAATCGCTACCGCCCATACTAGAAGGCCCCGCATCATCACCACTTCCAGCATGAGCATTGCTATTTCTAGGGTCCATCCTGAAAAGAGAATAAAAACAATTCTTAGAATTTCAATACCTTAATATGACAATACTACTATCTAACTAAGAACCTTAAAATATCCTCCTACACCCAAACAACCTAACATCCCTATTCCCAATTTAAGTTTCCGTCTTACTACTCAGAAACAAGAGCCGGTGATAGCTTACCATGGCTTTCCTGAAATTGTCATCCCAGGAAAAACATAGAAACCACAAAATTTCCTGCCTCAAAGCCGCGAGACAGAACCCTAAATTCCACTTTAACCTCCATAACAATATCCTACTATACCCCTGATCCATCCTTTTCCTATCCTCTATCAAGATCCATTCCTATACTTTGGTATTGTATTCCGCTGGAGTTTGCAGAACCTAACAACCTAGGCTCTGATACCAAACTTGTAACGATCCGAAAATTTTATCATTTTTTTTTCTATATCTCTGATACCATGATAATAATAATAATAAAGTCAACCCGGACCCAAGGTGGAGTACCGGGGATACTCCTGTTCATATTCACATTCTATCTATGCAGTGGAAAACATAACACACCTAAACTTTATATACAATACCAGAGTGCTAGAGTCTCCAAAATATATATGCATACTTCCCAAAAATCCATCAGAAATCCCCAGCATTAAACAAACATAACCCCAGTCCCCCAACGAAAACACATACTCTGTAATTCTAAAGCTACAACTCTACTATTTCGGAGCTCGTTCCGCTTGGCTACCTGGATTACCTGAAATGTTTAAGATTCTTGGGGTGAGACACCTCTTAGTGAGACGGAATAAGTTAACACCAGTGTGTGGCAGATTAGTTTTACACAAATAACATAACTGTTAGTTTAAACTGTAACTAAGATAGCAGTTAAATGTAAATACGTATCATAACTCACACCTATACTATTTAGAATACACGTTTTCTATTTGAACGTACTTCTAGCTATAATTCATAGTTTTTGTTTCAGTAAATCTACGTATATATATATATATATATATAACTGTGAAAATTTTCCTGGATGGATAACTGTAATCATGAATTAACCTTGCATGATCGGGTTGTGCAGCCCATGGGCTGGACTTAACTATGGCTGGCTTATCGGGTTAAGTCAAACTATAACTTGTTTGTAGTACGATTGACCTGTTCAACCTGGTCCAGACTACCAGGGAGCTCCTCTACTTTTCACTGAGGCACAATCGACTGCCATTACCACACTCTATTTGAGATGTGCGGTTGCACTATCTATAGTGTATTAGCTACGATACCGTGCTCTGTGTTCTGTTCTGGTCCATCAGGGTTTTGATATTGTATAATTCTATTTCTATATATTACTGTTTTACCATTATTTTGTAATAACTGTAATACCATGATTTTGTAATAACTGTAATATCATGATTCTGTAATAATTGAAATATCATGGTTCTGTAATATCTATAATATCATGGTTCCGTAAAAGGTTTAGTATTATGGTTCTGTAAAAGCTTTAATATCATGGTTTTGTAAAAGTTATATAAAATTTTGTATCAAATTTCTGTACTAAAACTAGTATTTCTCATGCCACAAAATTTGAGTAATGCTCATAATACTATATTCTGTATGGGAAAATGTATTTACTATTGTATGAGAAAATTATATTTTCTACTGTATGAAAATAACATATCATCTATAGGGTTTTTCATGCAACCCAAATTTCTTAATTTCCTTAATATGCATATCATTTGAAAAGTCATAAATTTCCATGCCCATAATTTCATATCCTATAATATCTAGAAAATCATATACTGATATTTCATAATCTTATACTGTACTTTCATTGGAAAAATTTCTAAAACTAACTGGCATAACTTATTCCCCTTACACGTTTACTGAGAGCGGGCCTGCAAGTATCCTAGATTGACGCCCGCGGCGTTCGCACAACCCTTTATTCACAAACCCTGCCTTAATCAGTCCAACCCCATAATAATAATCATATTCACATTTACTAGGCCCACACATTCCAAAACTAGTTTAACCTGTAAAATAACTAATAATTCATCTCCCTTATCTCAGCCTTGGAGTGGTGCTTAGAATGCCTAATTCGAAAATCTGCTTCGATTAACTGGCTAAGGGTCGCTCCTAGGACCCTGTAGTGGTATCTGATTGTCAATTTGGGCTGAAATCGGAGAGAAATCGAAGAGAGAAGGGAGAGGAAGCTGCAGCCTAGGAGAGAGAGGAGAGAGATTTTATTTTCTTAAAAAAAAAGAGCTGCAGGATGCTTATGTAGAGGCTACTGCCAAACAAAACCATCGACGGTTTGGCTTTTTAACCAAACTTTTTCACCGTTTTACCCTTAACCAAGCCGCAGTATTTTCAAAACCGTCGACGGTTTTCTGCGCCCCCCCCCCCCCACCAAACCATCGACAGTTTGGTCCACACCAAATTCCTTTTTTTCTTTGTTTTTCTTATTATTTCTATTTTTTGAGTCTCTATAGTAATGACTAGTGTATGGACTATAAATGGAAAAATTAGAGAATTTCCAATCACCATAGGTGTACATCAAGGATCTACTTTGAGTCCTTATCTTTTTGCTTTAGTGATGGACCAACCAACTAAGAGTATTCGAAAGGAGGTTCCATAGTGTATGTTGTTTGCAGATGATATTGTATTAATTGATGAAATTAGGGACGGAGTAGAGGCTGAGTTAGAATTATGGAGAGGCTTTAGGATAAGTAGAAATAACACAGAATATATGAAATGTAATTTTAGTAATGGTAGGAGGAATATTGGAGAGAAAGTTAAACTTGATGATGATGAAATAAATAGCACTTGTAGATTTAGATACCTTGGATCTATTATGCAAACTGAAGGAGAAATTAAAGATGATGTAATGCATAAAGTTAAAGCAGGTTGGGTAAAATGGAGAAGTGCTTCAATTGTGTTCTATGATTGTAGAATATCCTTAAAATTAAAAAGGAAGTTTTATAGGACAACTATAAGACCAGCTATGCTATATGGATCAGAATGTTTGGCGACGAAGAACCAAAATATCCAAAAAGTAAAAGTTGCTGAGATGAGAATGCTTAAATGGATGAGTGGTATAACATTGAAAGATAAATTAAGGAATGAACATATTCACGGTAAGTTAGGTGTAACTCCTATAGAAGATAAGATAAGGGAGGGATGACTTAGATTGTATGGACACTTGCAACGTAGGCCACATAATGCGTCAGTGAGGAAGAGTGAGTTAGTTACTGTGGGGGTAAACCTAAAATAACTTGGGAGGAGATTGTGAGTAAGGATTTAATATCTCTGAATTTGTCAAAAGAAATGATCCATGATCACATAAATTGGCGGAAAATGATTCATATAGCTAGCCCCACCTAGTGGGACTTAAGGCTTGGTTTTGTTGTGTATTAAGCCTATCGAGAACTAGAGTCCACATTGGCTCAAAGCTACGTAGCCACCTGGCAATGGAGAAATAGATGCACACTTGGTTCGCTTGACTCTAAACACATAATGCATATACTTGGACTGATAGCCTTATAAGACCTCCTTACACTATTAGTATTATGCCTATTGAGAACCAGAGTCCACATGAAAGCTTTGATCTTAAATGGAGCCTTAGCCTTCCAAAAAAAATTGTTCTAGGGAAAGAATAAGAGTTTGAGGTTTCCAACAAAGGAGAGAAGAAAGATTTCGTAGTAAAAAAAACAAGTAGCATCCCCGATCTAGATCCTTGAATCATTCCTCACTTGATGAACGAAAGAGTCCAACACTCTCAACTAAATGGTAAGGTCATCAACATCTCTTTCGTTTAGATTCCTAAAAAAGTGAAAATCATAAGAAAAGAAAAAGGGTAATTGGGGCATTATGAATGGAAGGTAGTCTACAGAGACGAGGGTGCAATGAGTCCAATGAGACCTCACCCACTAACATATCCTCCCGCAAAGGATTATTGATTCTTTTATTAACTAAATTGTACTATATTTTTTTAAAAATTTAATTATATTTATATATTCAATTGATAGATGGAGGATTTGAACCCTAGTGGTAGATGGCCAGGGCATTGCTTGTTACTTGTTCATTCACTGTGCTTCATGCACACTAGTTCATTCATTATGCTGCATGTGTGGTGTTATTGCACATGCACACCGACCTCACATTGAGAATTGAATCACAATTTTTGTAGTATCTTGACATAGGGCTGCAACTGGAGCAGTCTTACTTGCATGTACCTTTTGGTTGAGAGTCCAGAAAGGACCTTAGTGATATCTCAACATATTGCTCTAGGCGGAAGTTAAAGTTCAAGTTGAGAGTTGTGAATTACAGCTCAATTCTAGCTTTGACTTAGGGCTGCAACTGACCTTGCTTGGTCTGGGGCGTCGGAGGTGTTAATTTCCATTAGCTTTAGCTTGAAGCCGAGTTGCATGCTGTTGGAAAGTGGGCTTGTGGGCAGCCTGATTCTTATCTTTTGGATTATTTAAAAAAAAAAAAAATATTTAGTCTCTTGTAGATTGATTTATTCATTGTAAAAACTTGAAGCTAATGAAGTATGAAGAAATAACTTGGCAAACTGTTATTGTGTTTCTATTTCCTTTTGAAATCTATTCAATGGCATCTGTGTCCAAAACATTTGTAGGTTACTTGCGGAGCTGAGCTTGCAGTATTGTTTGTGGATACCCTTGTGAAGGGGAAATTTCTTTATGATGACGAAACTCTTGGTCAGTTACTCTTTTCTCATAATTTTATTGTTTACTCTCTCTCTCTCTCTCTCGTGTGTTTAGATTTTTAATGAAATCTTTTCTTTTGTAAAGTGCGTACATGTACACAGGTATGGATGTATTGTTTTTTTTAATTGGCCTGGCTTAATCTGAAATTTTAAATCCCTTTTGTTGAGGGTTACCTTATTATTATTATTATTATTATCAGCAAAGGGAAATTATATTAAAGGAGGAATCAAGGGGATGCCACCCAAAAACAAAGAAACAAATGGGGGAGAAACACCCCTTACTAAAAGATATCAAGAAAATCAAGGATTACAAAGTGATTTTAACTAGCTTGGAATGCCAACTAGAGATCCAAGCAATCCAATGGTCCATGACACCCTGAATAGGAGAGATGATTCCTTGAAAGGCTCTTCCATTCCTTTCTCTCCACATGCCCCAACAAACAGCAAGTGAATGAGGGAGGGAGAGCTTCTCCCTTCCTTATAAGCTCTGATCCCTTTCCAAGCCCACTGTTCTCCTCCCACTGTAACTGCAGTGACCCAGTTCTGATTTACAATGGAGATGGCTAAGTTCCACAATTTCTTGGTCCAAGAACAATGCAGGAGTATGTGATTAATGGTTTCCTCCTGCGCCAAGCATAAAAAGCATCTATTGACAAGAGGGATGCCTTCTTTCTCAAGATAGTCTAAGCCAAGGTAAGGATTTTTCAAAGAGTAGCTTCCCATGTGAAAAGGGCAGCCTTGGAAGGGGCTGCCATTTTCCAAATCAGCTTATAAGGGAAGTTAGTGCTGCTCCCAGCCAAAGAACTAAGGTGTAGTGAAGTTCCTATCTATCCTCGAAACCCGTTTGGACTCATCGGAACTGGCCTGATAATGAGACTTATCGAGACTGCTGAAAAAATCTGTAAAATTATCAAGTTCCTAATCAAAAGCATTTCTATTCAAAGGAATATCCCAAATTATCCCGTGACTGGTGAACTCCAAGTCTTGGAGAAAAAACATTGTGGTGCAGCATATAGAGAACAACTATGCAAAGCAATTTGACCCACGTAGCTCCACCCAAAACTCAGTTAACTTATATACTGCATATAAAGAAAGTGTTACATATTTAGGAGATTGCACATGTTGACTTTATTATAATAATTGTACATGGCATGCAGTGACTTTTCATGTAACCATAGTTACATGTTTGGTGTTTGAGAATTGAGAATTATTTGGTTTGCAGTCATGATTGAACATGGAAACCAGTGCCAACAATGGCATTTTCTGAGAATTTTGGGAATCTGTAAATTTGATGAACTCAATTGGGTCATAAGCGTTCTACATCTAAATGCAATAGTATTTTAGAATTCAGGAATGCCACAAATGAAAATTGGGGAAGGAGAACTGCAGCAATTTTTTTGAAATTTTCATGAAATATTAGTAATTTTTTTTTGTTTAGTGCATGGGGGCCAGTTTTATACAAAATGTAAAATAGAATCAATGCATAATTTAGAAATTGAAATTTTCATATATTTCCTTCATAATCTCACATTGGGCTTCACTGGCTGTTGGATATTAATTCAAACATCTTCTCATGTTCTGCTGACACGAGAACGGACTGAATGATTGAGGAGTGATTTTTATTGCTATATTTAAGTCAAAAGCAAAAACTGAATTATATTTCACCCCCTTCTCATTTATTTATTCTTTCTTTGTTTCTTCCTTTTGTTTTGATTTATTATATTTTTTTATGTAAGTGGTAATTGACTAATCAATGAATTGTGCATTTTTAGTGCCTGGTCGGCAGTTGTTTTGGCATTTTAATCATGGACAACTTGTTTGATTGATCTGTGTCCAATATTTTGCTTTCTTTTTGGTTATGACGAAGTATAAATCTTAGACCGTGTTAGGAAAATCTACAAGAAATTTCCTCGAATCTCTGTGCCGCAGCACTTGGCGGACGATGATGACATGCAACAACTTTCTGAAGCCCTTGGGGCAGCAAAAATACATGTTGAGGGCTGCTCATCATTCTTGAAAGCTGCAATTAGGTGAGATATTCCACTTGTTTTTTCCACATTGAAAGTGAGTCTGAGGATTTTGTGCATGTGAGCTATCTGGTGGTGCTTTTGGTGGATGCTTGGTTGTCTTGTTTCTTCCCCCCTCTTCAACTTTATTGTAATGATTTAGTTTGATTTAATAATTGTATAACTTAATAGTTATATTATTACTTTTTTTAATAATTATATCATTTCTAATTATTCATTTCAACCCAGTATTGTAATGATTCGGTGGGCCTTTAATTAAATTCTGGTATGCTTGTCATATATCTGTGAAGCAACTTTCAAGATGGTGTGAAGTTGGAATTCTCATTTTTTTTTTAAATATTTATTTCATTCTATATAGTAAATTTTGCAAACTTGCAGATGAAATCATAGAACATGGATGTATAAGTTCAATTTTCTGTTTATTGATGCCAGGAACAGTGAAACCAACACTCTAATGGGAATTATGAATTTACATGTCTGTAGAGCAAACCTGTAATATAATTTGGACCAGTTATGGGTTATTGGTATAACAGTGGGGAATCAGATTTGGACCTGGAGAGGCATTTGCTCAAACAAAGAGAGTGAAAAAGCCCCAGTCTGATTCCTCTTACCAGTTTTTGGATTCTGTGGAGGGAATGAAATAGAAGAGCTTTTAAAGGATCAGCCATGTCCATAACAATTCTAAAGATAGATGGTTTACTACTCTCACTAGCCGTAGCTGGTTTAGTGGATGGTACAGGTTCAACACCTATACAAATCTTTATTTTTTATGCACTTTGTATCACAGGCGATACTTTTCTTTTTGGCTCGTTTTTGTAAATGGATGGCACCCCCTTGGTGCACTTAATGAATTCTCTCTTTTTGTGATTAAAAAAAATTATGCAGATTGCTAAGCATTTTTGTCTGCGTAACTGCAAAGTGTTGATCCGTACGCATAAGCGTTACACTAGAACTCACAAGTGTAAAACAAAAAAAAAACTAAATTGTTTACATCATCATACATTGACAAAATGTCTAGCATGGCAATGATGAAGCATCTAGTGTGGTAAGAAGTCACATTCATGTTATGCGATAAAAAGCAAGAGATGAGGTGGTGTTGGGAGATCTTGTGCAAAATATTTGGTAGTGCTACCATATTAGCTAAATATGAAAAAAAATTGGAGTAAGTTGATAATTATTTAGAAGGCTTTTTAGGATTTGCTTGGGAAATATGTGTTCATAAAATAAGTTTGTGTAGATTAGTGCCATAAAATGCCTTTTTGAGCAATTTATTTGGCAGGTTTAGAAAGCTAAGTTGGAAAATGTGGACTAAGATTCAAATTGGTAGTTTTTTGTGGTTTGATTTGATCATAACCTATTTGAGCATGCTTATGATTTTTGTGCGTGTGTTGCAAATAGTTAACACTCAAAGTGATATTCCAGCAAATGACTAAGATTGTTAAGTGTTGCAAATGGGACCACTCATAGTGAAGTCTCTGCTGACCCTTACTGCTTCCTTTAGTGCTTTTGGGAGGGATAAGGACGCAAAAAAGTTGTGGACTTGTACTGTGTTAGCTGTGATTTGGGTAATTTAATTGGAAAATAATTCATGAGGGCTCAAGGGGCAACATTTACCTTTGTATCTGGTTTTTTGGAGAAGACTGTTTTTCTTGCTTCCTTGTTGGCTTATGCTTCTGGAGCCTTTAAGGGAGTGAATCTCACCGATTTCCACCATGATTGGAAAGCTTTTAATTACTGATGATTTTTTTTTGTTTTTTTTGTTTTGTTTTTTGTTTTTCTATGTTTCCTGTTAGTGTTCTTGGTGTGTAGGAGGATGTTTATCCTCCTTTTCTTGTGTTCTTTTGATTTTAATTTCCTCTTTAGTAAAATACCTCGTTCATAAAGAAAGAAAGAATGAAAGAAAGAAAACCCTTGCCACATCACAACCTCCTTTTCTTGGTTTCTTATGGTTTGAATCCTATCAAGATCTATAAGGAGTGTGCATATATATACATGTATACATGTATGTAGTATGTATGTATGTATTTATGTATATATTTTTTGCATTTCACCTTCTTCTTTTATTAAGTTGTTTCTTTTATAAAAAATTCTCTCTGTCCCACTTTTATATGATTCATCTTGACTAGGATTTTAGTCCCAGATACTTGGGATTGGCTTTATTGATCCTTTTTAGCCATTTTGCTTCATCAAGGGCTGTTTCTTTTTCTCTGTTAAATTATTGAAGATTATTGACATTGCTTAAAATTTTTTGTTTATTTATTTAAACCTGTGCCTTTTTGTCAATTTAGGCAGCATGTAACTATTTTTGGTTCTGTTCCATAGGTGGTCTGCAGAGTTTGGAGCTCCTAAGAGTGGATCTCCTGAACTGCACTGTATGCTGGCTGAGTATATATATTCTGAATCCCCTGAATTGGTACGTCTGCATCTGATAGGTGAACCACCCAATGACTCAAAATAAACATACGCAGGCAAAGAGACACACATGCTTGCATGCATGACAACTGCATATTTTTTTGAATCTTATAATTTGGTAGTTCTGATGGCTAAAATTTTCAGATGGCTGGTCCAAAATACAGTAGCACTTGCTCACAGAATGTCATATATAAATGAAAATTTCCTATCTCACTTTGCCTGATGTCTGAAACATACAGATAATACTTCTTACCTTTTGAGACTAACAATTTCATATCAGTATAGGATTATTAAAAGCATCTTGGTATTTCACAAAAGATGTCATTTTATGTAACTATAATTTGCTTCTGCCAAGCTTACCATCATTATGGTACATGGGATGGGAATGGGAACATGGAAACAGAAAGTAGGTTAGCACAGACATGGTATGTAACAAAGGGGTAACTAAAGTATCATTGTGCTGTTGAAAATCCCTAAAGTATCAAGATACTTTCTTAGTCTTTTTCTTATATCTTATTTAATTAGCCCAGTTTTCTACAATCAAAAGTTACATACTGACATTTGTATAGATAATAATGAGATCATCTCATCATTGTTTAAAATTTTGTTCAAATAATTAATTATCCACATTGCTGAACCCCTGCAATTTGCCAGGGGTTGACAAATTGCTGTGACTCTGGCTCCGACTTGTGTAGGAGCAGATTATAGGGGGTTGGATCAACTTGTTCAGACCAAGTTTGGATCACTTTTTTTTTTCCCTCCTTTCTTTCTTTCAGTTTCTTATTAGAATTTGCGGTGACAACTTCATTTGCTCAAGTGAGTTGCAATAGTTTGCGGAGGATGGAGTTATGCCTAAGTGCTTAAGAAACAAATTGGACTTAGGTTATGTTTGGTTCATGGAATGCCTAAGTGCTTCAGAAACAAATTGGACTTAGGTTATGTTTGGTTCATGGAATATGGAATACTAGAATAGCTATTCCTTGGAATAAGATGGGATATAGTTAAAAATTTAGAAATAGAGGGAATATCTATTCCCTGTAGATTCCTTATTATTTCATCCAATATGTAATAAAAAAGGGGTGACTAATTATAACTAATTTATTCCTAGAATAGGCATTCCATGAAGCATGAACCAAAAATAACCTTAATGTTGTTTTTTGTGGGCCTTCCAAACATGCTTGAAATTATTTTGATATTTAATTGCAATAGAATTTCATCAACAATATTGTGGGTAGTGTAGAAATAAGGGTTTTGTCTTGCGTTTCAGGACATGGCCAGAGTATCCTTTCATTTTGTTCGAGGGAACAGCCCGAAGAAGTTTGCTTCTACTCTTGTAAATTTTATGGGCAAGGTCAGCATTCTTTATTGTGCTATATCCTTCTTTATCTTAAATTCAATGGTGCAAATGCCGAAATTCAGAACTGAATCATTTTTCACTCTGTGGGTAAACATAAGGAAATTTCATGCTTCATTATTTAATTTCTTTGATACAATGCCAAATCAGTACTCAGTTTTTTTTTTTCTTTCTTTGCATTTTTTTAAAAAAAATATATATTTTACTTGAATTACTGTGAATTGGCACAGTTCTGCATCCATTCGTCGATTGGATTGTTACTTCAATTTCCATTTATTTACTTCAATTACACTTTTCACAGTTTGATGTTCCTTGGGTTTGTGTAATGTGCTTTTTGATCTTTTGCAGTGTTATCCAGGTGAAGATGACCTGGCTATTGCGCGTGCTGTTTTAATGTGAGTAGACTTGAAAACGAGATTCTTGCCTTTGGTTCTACTGTTCAATATGTTGAACTCAATGTGGATCATGGAACCCCAAAATTTCTGTCTTGTACTATACATTCAAAACTGGTTGTAATTCAAACATCCCTGGCTAATAGAATTCTGTTAAACCGTCATTTTGGATATATAGAATCCGTGAATGGGGAACAAACCTCAGCAATATTATTGAATCTTTATTTATGAATATTCAAGTAGGCCCGCACTCCTTTAGAAAATCTGTAACTCTATTCCTGTATAACTTAAAAGTCTCCTGTTTATTACCAATAATAGGATTTTTATTTATATATTAAATCTAAAAATTTTCATTTATATAATTTTGGCAATAGTCAATTAATATGCAAGTGTGTCTGTACTGAATGTCTGGGCAAAACTGAATTATTGGATTTGGGAGTTGAGTCCTTCGTTAGCATCTTGATCCCTTTTCCTTTTAGTTTACATAAAATGTATTGTTATATAAAGGTGGATTCATGCCCATCCGCAAAACTATAAGCTACTAATTAGGACATCTTTAAGGCAATTTTTTTACTCCTTATATTTGTAGCCATTGTGAAAAATTGGGAGTCGTCAACTGATTTTCGAAAAAAAAAAAAAGGTTTCTTATTTTTCATATTTTAATTAAAGAATACCAGAAGGTGTTGTGAACTTTTGTTATTTGAAGTGAATAGTTTTCATGATTTTTATTCAATAACACTCTTCAATTGGAATTTATGTTATCTAGATAATGTTGTTCATCATTTTTATGCTGTTGTGATAACCTTTAAGCATGCCCCCGCACATATTTTTTTTTTGGATAGAAAAAGAAACTTTATTCAAAAGCATTAGAAAAAGATACAAAAAAGGAGAACTAGCAGTACTCAAAACAGAACAAAAAAGGGAAAAAACATCATCTTGTTAAAGCATTCCAGTCTGACAATATCTTGAAACAGCAACCCTTAAAACAGCCAGCACTATAAGTCCAAAGAGAAGCCAAGTATTGGATCCTGTACCAAATAAACCCCACCGACTCTTTCTTTCCAACCAAATAGCCCACAAAACAGCCCCAAGAGCATGTCTTGACAGCCTTCTAGCATCCTTACTTGTCCCTAAACAAGCAAAAGAAAGTAAACAAAAGACTGAATTTGGACTAACCCACAATTCTCCAAACACCCCAAAAAGTTGGTTTCACAAGTTCCAAGCAATAGAACAATGAATACAGTAGTGAGACACATTTTCTGAACTATTACCACATATAACACTTGTCCAGCAACAGAGCTTTTTAAAGTCTCCTACTTTGCAGATTGTTGGTGTTTACTCTATTAGTAGGGATGCCAGCAAAACAAAGCCTTAATCTTAGAAGGAGTTTTAGCCTCCCAAACACCCGACAGAGATGAAATATTGAATTAATCTTAGCAATATGGGAAAAGAAAGATTAGAAGAATACCCCAACGAATCCAAAGTCCAAAGTAATGCAGGGGCAGCATCAAGGATCTGCAGCTATGGGAGAGTTTTGAAGAGAGGAAGGGGAAGAGAGGAGAGAAGATACGAGGTGGAAAACTCACCTTCAATTCCACTTCAAATTCAACAATAACTGCTTTCAACATGGCTTTCTCACACTATTTATAAGAAAGCCCCTAAACACATGAAATTACACATATACCCCTAAAGCAACGTGAATTACAAACAAACTCCTAGAATACACAAATACTACCAACAAGCTCCCCACCCCATGCACATACATAATCCTAATACAAGCGAACTACAAACACATACTTAAACAACAAACTAAGCACATTTGCATTTCGGATCTAATAAACCATTTATCCTATTCTTCGATATAGGTCTCCAAATTGTGATGAAATGATCCATCCAAATACCAACTTCTTGTTCTGCTTCAATTCCCTCATTCCAAAAAGAACTCGACGAAGAGAGTACCAAGGAGCCCATCACCATGTGTAAAGTTATCTCGTTTCATAAGAAATGAATCCTTCAACTTGGTGAGTAGAAGAATTTTTGATGGCATCAACTTATACTTCTTGTCAACGGAGAGAGAATAAGAATCTCATATACATCATGCTTCACCTTCCTATCAAATAACCATGGTTGGCCCAAAAAGATATTACAAATTTTTAGAGGAAGGATATCACATTGCATTGTCTCCATAATGGAACCAATCTTGATGGTAAGTAAGCAATGACCATGGACCTTCAAGTTGGTATTATTGACCCAAGCAATTTTATATGGTTCGTGAAGGATTTTTCAGAAGAAGAATAACCATTATTATTGAATTTCAAGAGACATGATTACAAGATAAATAGTAGAGGAAGGTCACCAAATTAGGAAGGCCTCAAAATCAGTAGATCAAATCACCACAAAATCAGCAAATCAAATCAGCCGATCTTTAGGTTAGAAAACAAGAAATTGAAACTACTAGAAACTGAAGTAGTAATTTCAGATATTAAAAAATAGATTTTCTTAATTTATTCCTTAGAAATCTGACACCCCCCCCTCAAGTTGGAGCGTAGATATCTATGATGCCCAACTTTCTTACAAAGAGCTCAAAACTAGGTCTGAAAAGTCCTTTGGTGAAGATATCGGCTATTTGTTGAGTAGTGGGAACAAAAGGCATGCAAACAGCTCCACTATCAATCTTCTCTTTTATGAAGTGTCTGTCAATCTCTACATGCTTCGTGCGGTCATGTTGTACTAGATTTTGACCAATACTTATGGCAGCTTTGTTGTCACAATACAACTTCGTTGGCATGTTCAACGGCATCCGCAGCTCTTCAAGAATTCTCTTCAGCCATAGCATCTCACAAACTCCGTTAGCCATAGCCCTATATTCTGCCTTGGCACTGCTCCTTGCAACCACATTCTGTTTCTTGCTTCACCATGTGACCATATTTCCCCAGACATAAGTACAGTATCCCGACGTGGAT